>NC_057950.1:13910459-14197959 GCF_018555375.3 Anguilla rostrata
CACTCGGCCGTCCATCCATCCGCCTGTTTGTTTTCACAGTGGTAACAATTAGCACATGGCTCCGAGCGTTCCACGGCCTAATTGGGCCCGTGACAGCGCTGATTGTGATAGATGAGAACCTTAGCGCCCTCCGTGGTGGTTCCTTTCATGCGCGCCCCGGTCCAGCCTCGACACGAACCTGCTTTCGGTCCTTTTTTACCGCTCTCCAGCTTCCGGTTACCGTGCGTTCAGGTCTCTGACAAACGTCCGCCTTCCTCGCGCACGGCTGATCTGAAACGGTGACTGCGTGTGAGTGGAGGGACTTTAGTCACAAACATAACATAATCATTTCTGTTTTGTAGTCGGGTGGCTGCGAGGCCTGCACTCTTTCACCTGCCCTGCCCCACAGCCCGTGGGCCTTCCCAGGACCGACTGGACACATCTTTACAAGGTTACAGGGTCACCGAAGACCTTAATGACTCTACTCTGCCTTAGATTCCCATCAGCCCCAGACCCAACACTCCAGCAGACGGCCATTAGGGCTCAACAAACAAGGCTCAACAGTCAACCAGGAAGAATAATCACCACAAAACTGAGATGCAATCAAACACACATTACACACCAGAGAGATAAGGCAACCGACCAGGGACGCAGTTATCTAAAGTGCTCTTGCAAATACAGGCAATATGGTACTCTTTAAAAAAGGGGCTAATCACAAACTGAGAATCGTAGATGTTAAAATCTAAATTGAAAAAAAAGAGAAACAATTGAGAAGCTGAGCTATTTTAACTGCCGTGCTTCAGCTTATCTTGTTGCACAGGTAGATTTTTTCAACTGTGGCAAGCAGTGGACAATGTGGTATCATTTTAGATGCATTATGCAAATCTGCTTCTTAGCAAGTTTTTTTATTTTTTTAAAATATGTAACTGTATATAAATGTCTCTGGGAAGTTCTGAGAACCTCCCATATTGAAAGAACATACTTACTGGAGATTTTTTTAATACTATTTCAGCTTTTGTGTAAAATAATTTTTTTGATGGTGTGTGCCATGAAGGATATTTTAGATACAGAACTTACAGAAGATTTCATGGCCTGCCGTCATTGAAATGGCTGGTAGAGGAGTACGGCTGTAACTCCAAAGCATCTTTTACAGTGACGTGGTACAAACCAGCAGCACTCCCCCATCACATTGTCTCCCAGACGTCTCCCAAAAACGCACCCCTACGTCTCCACGAGTAAACCTTGGGCAGGTTGGGCCGTACACAACCTGGCTTTATCCACTCCGCCAGGCATATTTCACTGGGTTTCACTACGTATGCACTTAAGCCTGGAGGCCCCATAAATCTCCACTTCTACCGAGACAGTGATATTATTCAGCCGTAAAAACAACGAGGGAACAAGGTGGGGGAAAGTGTGGCGTTCAGTTGGGGGGTGGGGGGGGGGGGAGTCATGGTATGGGAAGAAGGTGGGAGCCATGGTAATGGCTATTCCATCAAACAGAACCCAGCCCTGCCATCTTTTTCACTGGTCCCAGTGGGACCTTTTTTTTTTAACATTATTTTTGGCTGGACCGCAACAGCGGGGCCAGCCCTACAAACGCGAATGTCTGTGACTGAGTGAGTGATGAAGTTACACCATTGGTCGGCCGAGTTATGAACCTACACCATTGGTCGGTCGGATGAGGCGTGTTAGGTCCAGCCATATACTAGGTTTTGACCTGGTCTTGTTTTTACGTAACCGTAGGGCCATCAACCCTGGAGGTTACATTTCTAGCCTGCAGCCCCACGTCACAGTCCTCCAGGACCAAACTCACCCTTCCCAGAGGCTCATGTGACCTGCTGACGGAGGGGAGGGCTGGACATACAACAGGCAGAAGATGGGCATTCTGGGAAGAGACGCTGCTGGAAAAACCCGTCTGCTGATGGCCGTTGGGCTTTGAAGGCATTCCGGTGATTTCAGCGTTCCCTCGGAAACTCTTGCGTGAAACACGCGTACTGAACCTGAACGCGCCTCGTGTGCTCCTTACCACGATTAGTTCTGTCTCATAATGCTTCAGCTGAAACCCTGTGTAAACACGACAACACGGAGCTCACACATGCAAATTAAATCTGGGAGGGAGAGGTAATAAAACTGCATGGCGGAAGATCTCGTTTCATCTCTAAATGGAAAGAACAGGCCTCTGCCTGCCTTGCCGTTGCTGGTTTCGCTCTTGCTACAGACAGGACGTTCTTGAACATCGTTCGAATCTCTGCTTTCGCTGAAGACATGCTCAAAAAAAGTAGCTCATTGTCATCTCTTCTTAAAAAAGATAAACGAGCACAATAGCGAAGGACCTCAGGGCGAGTGTGGACGCAGGAAACAGAGTCACAGAGCAGCACGGGTTAAACTTCAGCACTGAGGCCATCTCAGGGTCCTGACTCATCAGCACCATGTGGACCCTGTAGCTCATGAGCCGCTGTGGGATGAAGAACACAAACCGTGCCTCAGATGAGCCACGCTTTCGTTTGCCACCATTGATAAAAATAAAGCGCTCTCATTCATTCACACCTTCTGGCCTCACACATCTGCCCCAGGCTTCAGAAAATAGCCCGGATGACAGATCTGCGTCTTTATTTTACAGCGAGTTTCATACATAAAGCACCCCCTCGCATTACAGAGAAATGCAGAGCATGCTGTACTGCTAGTGTTTGGTGCAGGGACAGGCTCCTGGCCTGTGAGTCCAGCCAAGGGGAGGGGGCGGGGTGGTGATGTGGTGGTGAGTGAATTTGGCTGTGACGTTATGCAGGCCTGCAGTCACTCAGCAGCCCTATAATGGCGTGTTTGATGGCCCGGCTCAGAGGTGAAATGTCACGGTGGGAGGAGCCTCTTGACTGGCGTCACTGCTCAGCAGACCTGCCGCCCGGGCAGTGTGACGGGGTTTATCGCAGTGGCCTGCTGACACCGGCCTGGCTTTGATGTTGCGATGGGGGGAGGGGGAGGGGCATTCTCATGCGCTGCTCCGTTCTGCAGATCTGCAAACATCTACACAAACCGTACTCACAAACATCTACACCCATATTCCCAAACCTACAGAACCCCAATCTATACCAACAACCAAATTTACAGCCACACACCCACTGACGCACTCCCATAGCTAAAGAATGGCCCCCCCCCCCACACACACACTTACTCTCTGACTCAACAGCTCTTACACTTTATTATGAGCCATATATACACACACACTCAGCTGCATCCTAATCTTCATCATGTCTTCAGAGAAGAGGACTCAGAGCATTGCGTGTACAAGTGGCTTGTTTTTGGGAAATGGGGTGTGAGACTTGTAATTATCATAATTTAAAGGTAGCGATTTTGTAAAGACAACTTTTTAGGAGTTAATTTTCATGTTGGTGTTTTTTTCCCCCCTCTTTCTGTTTTTCCTTTTTTGAGAGAGGGGGTGGGGGGTGGGGGGTTGGGGGGGAGGTGGAGGTCTCACTCCTACTCCTAAAGAACTGCCAGTTTGTATGTCCCACAGGAATACCCCAAAGGATGGTTGCGCTTTGAGGTAGGGGTGGCAGGGGGTGTCGGGGGGTGGCTAGGGGTAGTGCGGCGGGGAAATGCAGGCAGTCCGGGTGTTTGGGGGTGGAAAATGCGACACAGTGGCCCCCTGGCTTGTCGGTACACTCGGTCAACAGTCGGGTGGCGCGGTAAGACCTGTGATTACCTCTCAGAAACACAGTGATTAAGCAGGCTATGGTTACGAGAGAGACGGCAGATTCCAACAAAGTCTCCATGAAAGAAAAAAAAAAAACGTCAACAACAGCACAAAAAAAAGCCCTCCAGGAAAAAACTAAAGGCATCATGACCGTTCTTTTTACATAATATTAGAAGAACTGACAACCTTGTAATTTAAGGGATGGTAGATTGTACTTACAAATGATTAATACGCTATGCATTTTCACCAGAGTGCAGTGGTAGTTTTGACACTTTAGTGGCTTGCAGACTTTCAAAACACCCGGCACCGATTTGTTCATGCAGACCTTTTATTCTTCTTTACTTGCAAGGTGAGGTGCTGCTTTTTCCACAGAGGAAACGAAGAGGAAGCTTTCAGCTTAGGGCAACACTTGTCCCCCCTCGCACCCAGGAATGCTAGTCCTACATACACCTGAAAAATTGATCACCTCTTTGTATTTCTTCACACAGTTTGTGACTTTTGATTTGTCCTATTTTCCCCCATAATTTTTTTTCTTTTTCTCTAATTTCAGAAACCCCAGTTCTTTATATAGGCCTGGTCCACAGCTGCAATGTCCTCCACCAATCAGAGAAAGTGTGTACAAGTACAAACGTCCTCCGAGGCACCTGCTGCCTGCCAGCTGTCTCCTGTAGTGCTCAGGCTGCTAAGACATTGCAATGCCCCATGCAGTCTGCACCATGACCAGAGGGGTCAGTGTTGTGAAATACGGGTGATGTGCAGAATTATGCACATCCCTCTCTCACTGACTGACACTATAGTTGTGTAATGGCCCACAGGACTCCTGACCACATTGGGCACGGTATCAGGGAGTATTTAATTCAAGACCGTGAGGTGCCTTACTATGTCAAGGCCAAAGATTTAGCAGGACCTTCACTTGTTATTGCCTCTGAAACCATGCATTTTTGCTATGTTCAAAATAGCTTGTTTATTGAAAATAGATAAATACACTTATTGAGTAACCTAAAAAAAAGGCATATTTCACTTTGTAATTAAAAAGCAGAAGTCACTGTCACAACGAACATGCCGTTATCTTCTGCTGGGTGTCAGGGAGGCAAACTGGCCACCATGACGACAAGTCTTCTGTTCCCACGGCTATAAATATGGGCTGCAATAGAAAATGACCACCTTGAGCGAAAAACCGCATGGCAACAGAAGGTTAGACCAGTGATTGGTGGAATTTTGAAAACCAGTTGCTGTAGTTGCTGAACGTATATGCTGTAATTTCTGTACAAAGGTGATTGTACAACGTCGTGTGGGAGCAAAAAACAAATGACCACACAGAATGGGACAAGGATAGGCTCTGCAACCCAAAAGGACGCTTTTATCCTATGATTAGCTGAGTTCCTGAACCCTTGATGATAACAGTAATGCTAATGATATCTGTATATCTGCTAGGGTTAGGGGCTTAAAAAAGTGGCTAAATGTTTGCTAAGCAATATGTCATGCACAGTATAATGTAAGGGAGGAAACACAGAGCATGCTGGGTAAAGACTGGTCCAAGCTCTGAAAAACATTCACTCCTGTGAGGGTCTGCCCTGCATCTATGGGTGATAATCAGAGAGAGGGTCAACAATGGCATGATTGTGCCCCCCCCCCCCTCCCAACCCCTGTCCCACCCCTTCTGGGAAGTGCTAAATATGTGTCTCACATTTGTGAGACTAATGGAAGGGACAGGGAGAGCAGCCACAGAAGCAGTTCTGGTGATTGAATGTGAGGCAAGGTTATCAAGATTATGGCTGCCACAGCAGACCACAGCTGCTCTTGGGGGGGTGAGGGTGGGGGTAGGACTCTGGGTAAACCACACACCTGCACAGCGCAGGTGAATAGGGGGCAACTAGGCCGGGGCTGTGGGACGGGGAGTTGGGGAAATGTTGAGTGAGGTGGCAAATTGGTGAGGCTAGTGGTGGGAGGTCAGAGAGGAAGTGGGGGTTAGAAATGAGGAAGTTTATTTTCATTTTCCATGCCATTAACAGATACACACCCAGCTGCAGTGTGGAGAGGCCATTTCATCCTTCCATCCAACAAGACCCTGGGGATGCTGACGGCCAAGCACCCCCACCTGTCTCCCATGCGCGATCGATGGCCGCTTTGAAGCCTGTGAGATGAGGTGTACTGGGGGGGCAAGCTCGCCCCTGCCCAGCCTTCAGGGGCCGCCCTGCAGGTCCCCTTTGATTTCCGTGCTGCTGTACGTGTCAAACTTCGACCTGGGGGAGAGCACACCACCCCAGCACTGACAGAGCTCTGATTTACAGCAACAGGTGAGAGAGGGACGGCAGCCAATGTCCCTGGGCCGAGGAGAGCTGAGACACACATGCACACGGACACTGTGATCATGGACCACACAGACATGAGGCTGCTAGTGTTTTCACTGCTAGTTTCAATGCAGCTTCTGTGCTAATGCTAGAGGCATTATGAGAATTCTAATGCTTTATGATAATGCTAATTATAAAAGGTCCAGTTTAAGTTCAAACATATAATCTCAGCGTAAGCAAAGTTTCAATGTATGTCCCCAACTACCCCTCCAATTAGTTGACTGCTGATGCTATGCTAGAGGCTGTTCAGTCCATCGTCTGCCATTAGAAAAAAAGGCATGAGCGATGCAAACAGGGGAGTAAAGGTAAAAGCCAAACAGAGAGATGAGAGAAGGAGAAGCACAGGGATAAGCTGCAATGACAGGAGTATAGGGAGAGAAAGAAATGAAGAGAAAGGGGGAGCGAGGAACCACAGAAAGGTACAGTAGAACATGGAATGAGGGTTGGAAGAGGAATAGAGAGAGACTGAGAGAGAGAGAGCGCGCGAGAGAGCGTGAGAGAGAGAGAGAGAGAGAGAGAGAGAAAGAGAGAGAGAGAGAGAGAGAGAGAGAGAGATGAAAGAGCGCTCTCTTGTTTGATGTAGAGTCCAGTTCTTGCTGTTGGTCAGTGCAGAGCTGGATGCAGCTGAGGACGACGTGTGATAGAAAGGGACAGACTGGGACACTGGCCCCTCTCTCGGGGCAGAGAAACTCAGATAAGCAGAGGAACACAGGAGCCATTGTCCACACGTCCTGGTTAATGTTTTAATGAAGGAGAGGCTGCCAGGAAGCTGGCAGGGCCCATGGACTGGCTTGGGGAATGATTAACACTGAGCAAACATGTTTATTTCCCTGCCCCCACAATGCACTGTGCTATTTTCAGTTGGGAGTTGGGGTGTGTGTGTGTGTGCACTTGCTCATGTTCAAAAGGGGATTTTTTTTTCTGAGTACACACCGGTAGAGTGGGAACCCGTTTTCCAAGTGGAGACAAAAGCCGTTGAGCATTGCCACAATGGTGATCTAGCTTAGGATCTCGAACATAAAACAATGTGTGTGTTTCAGGTGAGATCATGGGAAGTGTGTATAACTGAACACTAGATGGATATTTAGAGAACTGCACTTCAGGAACCTACACCTTCGTGTCTCAAGTTATGAATATTGACCAATAGGATCAGCGCATGCTTGGCCAATTAACAAAAGGTCTCATTAAATATTTCCAGTGGCTCCTACTGTACAGTGTTATGCAAAACTCTCATGATTCTGATTGTAGGCATTATGAGCAATCCATGCCATCCCACCTTTATTGAGTAAGAATCCTTTGCTTTTGCAGGAGAGCAAACTGGCTCACAGACTAGCCAAATATGACAGCAACAAATGTGGTTCACCATGTTGTAAGATTTATTCATGAAGACAAAATGTTCTTTTACAAAATAAATGTTATAATTGTGGGATTTTATTTGTTCATATGTCATCTTTGGTTCAATACTACAAAAGATTATAAGAAGGTTAAGTATGAGGACCGCTGGTGGCTACTGGAAAGCATTTCCTCATTGAGGGTTATAGACTTTCCTTTTCAATATGGCGGTTGGCGGCGAAAGAGACACAGGCCTAAAGCATAGGCCGATGGCTAGCTTCAAACTCCTTCGGATTCGGTGTTTTCTGTTCCCAGGGAGCAACATGACCACGTTGGAGGTAAGTGCTGAGTTGTATTAATGAGTTGTGTTTTAGGATTAACGTTCACAGAACATGGTATAAACGTGTTGCTCCTTATTTAATGACGCTAACCGATACAGCTAACGTTTCATACATTGCTAACAAACTAACTAGCAACTGCATGATACAAGCAGATCCCGTTTTTAAAAGCTTTTGAACTCTTGAAAGCTGGTGTGATTACAGTAGAAAAAGGAATTGGCTTTAAATAATTTCAAATTTGCATACACAGCTAGCTATCTGTTTGCTTGTGTCAGGCGTTGTGCATGTGGCTAGCTGTTTAGCAGCTTGACCATCACGTTTCTGGCGTTGTGTTTAGCTGACTAGCTAACACGTTTAGTATAGGCAGAGATTCTGGTGCACCTCAAATTGATAGCTAACAAATAACTAAGTTTAGATATTTCGAAGTTTAAGTTAAGTTTTAAGTTTAGTACCATCCAGCCAGAGCCATGTTGGTGAAATAAGTTTCCTTATCTCAGCTAAAGTTGACTTACAATGACCCATTCTCCCTTTTCTTTCGTCATGCTGCAAGTGTTGTATTGCAGCGAGCTGGCTTGCAATCATAGCATTATGATAGCGTTATAAATTTCTGATTTTCGTTTACAGAATTATTGTATCTCTATTAATTTACAGAATTATTGCAGCTACACAACACTAAAGTGTCGCTATACATTACATGCCCGTTACAGTACTGGTATTAAACGTTCCTGGTACAACAGCGCTATTGCACCTGTATTGCATATGGCTCGTGTACTGCGCAGTTTGCTTATTGTAAATAGTGTATGACAGTAACCAAACAGAGCACAATGAATAAGGCTGACAGACGGAGACATTGTCATACCTTTGCCTGGAGGTTAATGCTTCTTTGCACATCAATGCTGGACTCAACATTATCAGAGTGAACACCTAAAGCAGAACGAACACCATGGCCAGCAAAAAAGCCAAGCACTTTTTTCAAAAGTTTTAGATGTGAAGTGGACTCATCATTACCCGTTTCCCCAGCCAACCACATTAATATTTTTGGTTTATTTATGACACTGCATTCCTGTCTTAATATTTGTCAGGTCCTGGAGTTCACGGTTGTGTATAATCAAGAGCAGAAGATTCAGGGAGGGACACGAGCCTACATGTGAGTTTTTACCGAATTCCTCTCCATAGCAGTTCAGACAGTAAGATATCAAAAGATTGAATGTCTCCACATTTCATGTGCAGTATGGATTGCTTGCTTGTTTTTGTCGAATTTCGGGGTGCACGGAGCTTATCAATTTGTGTATTCAGTGCGCTGAAGTATTTCTCAGAAGTCTTGTGCCAAGCTTGGGAATGAACTGTTTCCAAACTATTAAAATGTTATTATTTAAAGAAGCACAGAGTGACTAAAGTTTTTTTTTCACGTATGTGTGTCAGATGTATTAAAATGGAGCTGAAATAACAGACTGAGTCATGGCTTCTTGCCTTCTCTGTGTAGATTATGAGTGTGGGTGCTGCTGCTGCAGAGCAGTGATGTAATCCTTAATAATTCTGTCTGTATGACTCAGTATTTGACATTTTCGCGACACACAGATGTTGTCTGTCAACCTGCTGGGCAGGTGTGGAGGTCAGTTTCAGTGCTGCGGGCTCACTGAGCACCATAGCGTCAACCCCATCCTCTTATCAGGTTTCGGGTACACACAAGCGCACTTTTAGTCTTTCACACCCAGGGGTGCTTGTTGACAGGGCACCGTCGACGTGACGAGCGGGGAACGGACTGTGGAGATCACATGACACTCTGCTTACTGAACCCTGCCACTTTGCCTGATCGGGAGTCATACTGTACCATCTATGTCTTCTAAATGGTGAAACAAGAACACTGATTAGTTTGCTTGGCAGCCATAGGCTCTGATGCCAACAGTGATAAAGTTATCAGTTTGGTGGTTTATTGGTCCTTAGGTGGTAATCTGTGCTGAAGCCAGCCTGTGCTGATTGAGACTTCAAGATTCCACAGGGTCACGGGGTCAGACAGTGTGCATTATGGGAAAGAAGCACTGCTGGAATTATTCCCTTGATGCTCACAAAGAACATTGCAACCTTCTCTCGCCATTTTATTCCTCCCTGAAATGTTTTACTCGGTCAAATCTATTCGTGTAAAGACACGTTTGTGTGTGCGAGTGTGAGCGTGTGCGCGAGTGTGTGTGTGTATTTGGCGAGGAGACTGTAACACCTGCGTGTCTGTGTGAGTATGACACAAGAGTAAAAATGAACTCCAGCGCATCCACATTTTTGGTGCTAAAAACATGGCCTACATCCTCAGTCCTGTGCTGTCCTGTCAGACATGTTTCCTGTACCATCCCATCCTGCTGGGAGCACAAACTTTCGGCCCTGTCCTGCCGCGTCAAAGTTTTTAACTTTCTTCTCCTGTCCTGTGTCTGCTGCCTTTCTGTAGTGGCAGCCTGCTGTTGGGTCAGCCCAGGACAGGTCAGGGCCTGTGTGTGTGTGTTAAACACTGGCCCCCACGTCATCCTGTCCGCTTGTAAATATTAATCCCCCCCCCACCCTGTGTAAATGAGCCGAGCATCGCACTGTCTGTTCAGGGAGCGAAACACACCGGCCCATTGATCTCTGTGAACGCTTGAGACCACTTCTTGGTTTCCATGGCGCGGGGGCAGCGGGCAAACACGTTCCGTAATGCCTTCTCCAGCTGTCGCCGGAATGCGCGGAGGGGGGCACGGCTGCTCTCCAGATGTTTGCCGACCAACCGACTGGGGCGAAGGGTTCCCTCCCAGCGAAGCATGCGTCCTGCCGCGGGACGCTCGGCCAACAGCTCGACTGTCCGCGAACGCCCCGCCCCGACCCCGCCCGCGCCCAGGCGAGGGCAAACACAGTTAGGGGATTTCAGTTGGTGCAGCGGCAGCAGGCTGGCTGCTGGGTAAATTCCGGCGAAGTGCCCGGCTCTCTGCAGACCTTGTTGGGTTTGGGCTGGCAGGTGCCTCTGAGAGACTAGCGCAGGTGTGTTTACCTGCAGGCTCACACGGCCAGGTGGGAGTGTTTGTTTACTTGTTTGTTGGTTATTCCCAGTGGCAGCGGAGAGCAGGGGATTGTGGGAGGGGCGTGGGGGAGGGGCTGTAAAAACACGGCGTTGTTGTGGGGCGGGGCGGGGCGGAGGAAAACTGCTTTGTGAGACGTAGGCTGGTGAGATAATCAGTCACAGGTGAATGCTCTCACTGAATAAATGCAGCAGGAACAGAGCCAGAACCCCTCTCAACCCCCTAGCTCTGCTCCCCAGCCTCTACCCCCAAACTTCTACGTCTACCCCCAACCTCAACCTCTACCCCCAACCCCTGTAGAATCTTACATGCACACACGGGCACAAACTAACACCCACGCATACATACCTTCACACGTGGACATTCACACACACACTCTCTCTCTCTCTCACACATCAGGAGTTGGGAGCAGAAGACGCTGAGGGGCGTTGGTTGCAGCAGCAGGTTATTTATTGACTCTCATTAGAGCCCATAAAGGAGGTTCATCCAGGCAGCGCTGCAGTCAGGGCACTGAAAAGCCTGTAGGAAGGCAGGTTAGGGCTGTGGAAAAAAAACATTTCATGACTGTTCCCAATATATTGGAGCCGCGCCAGCCTGACCCACATCAATAGCTGGGCAGAAGAAAATAAACCGAAGCTTTATTTGTGCAATTGATTGCTGCGTGTAACGGAATCCACAGCCCCACCACCCAGGGACCCAGGCCACAGAATGCCTGTGCAGAGCAGAGCAACAACACACCGCTCCATCCAGATGGAGAAATGAAGACTGCTGGTTATTTGGCCTTGTTCCTCTCAAACACACACGTGCACGTACACACACACACACACACACACACGCACACATTCACAGACCCGCATGCATGTGTGCTCTTGCAGTCTCATGCATGCACAGGCATGCATACACAGGAAGGGTTTTTCAAATGTAGGTTTTTGGGGAGCGTTCGGGAGGATCAGTGTTAGGAACCCTCATTTTGATCTGCTACGCTACTAAAAAAGGTCTGTCTTAACAAGCGTTTTGGTCTTACAATGAAAATATTAGCTTGTTGTAACTTATTTTTTGCGTGAAATTGACTCAACCCATTTGGCGAATCTTGACGCGAGTCAAACTATTTACTTACTTAAAAGTAATAGAAATAAGATTTTAGGTCTGAATATAGGTGCTTGTTAAGATTGGATAGTTTTTTTGTTTTTTGCAGTGTAGTCTCCCGTGCGCAGCGTGCACTGCAGCGCTGCGTCTGGGGCGGGCGTTACAACAGAGCGCACGCAACACACCTGGCACACGGCACGCATGCCGTCACCGACGATGCGTCCTTCCTGCGGTGTGCACTCCCAAACACAATACGCAGGGAAGTGACTGAGGAAGAAAGAGGAGAGAAGGGGAAAGAGGAGGAGAAAGATGGGAAAAGTCAAAATGTCTCTTGCCAATAAAGTATATATATATAGAGAGAGAGAGAGTGTGTGTGTGTGTGTGTGTGAATGCTTTCCAGCTGGGTGAGTGTGGTTATGGTCAGCCTTAGCATGCTGGTGTTTTGATATCCTCCGAACCCCTAATTACTTAATAGGAACATTGACCGGCTGTAATGGGTATAAATCACCATGTGTTTACCATAGTTTGCAGTTGGCCATTTAAGACAAAAAAAAAAAAAAAAAACCATCAACAAAAAAGAACAAAAAAACACCATCATGGCAAAAATTGAAAGGCCATTAAGGCTGCAGCTTGTATTTCTGTAATCCCTTCTGTCTTTCCCCATAACTCACTCCTCTCTCTGGAAGAAAGGCTGTGCCTCTGCCCGGTGTTTTTCTCCTTTAGAACAGGATGCGTCACACATCCCCCCCTCCCCAGTGTCTTCAGCTGCCCCCTTCCGCAGTATATGAGCGCCCCCTTGTGGTGGCCTCGCTGGCATGGCCTGACCCACTGCTTCTTTACCTGTTTCCTTAAGACGGGACAGCGGCGGTGTGGTGACTTTGTGGTAACGGTGGAGGTTTAGAGAGCGCTGTGTCGCTCGTTTCTTGGCCTCGTGCTCTGAATGTGGAGACCAGCCGTGGAAGTAGGACATTGAACCTGGATGCTGGATTTGCATTTGGTCAGTGGTTAGTGCTGTTCATATCTCTAACACAGTTTTATTAATTAAGAATGAGATTCTGCACAGAAGAGCCTGCATATTTCTGTGCTCACTACGATGTGTTTGGACTACAGCTGTATTTCTTCTCTCTCTCTCTCTCTTTCTCTCTGTTGGCAGAAAGTACTTTGTAAATACTTCTGAGGCACACAGAAAATCCATTTAAATACAGAGGAGCCATTAGGAGCGAGGCTAGGGAACTGTGGTGCAATCTGGCACATTGACTCATCTACAGGGCCAGTCATGTGACCTCAGAGGTGTTTGTTGAGAAACAGCTGTGATGTAGCTCTGGATGACTGTCCATCTCCTTAGACTTTACCTTGTGAGTTAGATTGCACTGGCCCTGCTATATCTTACTGGGTATCTTCTCCAGTGCTGATATTAGAACTGGGTGAAGTGAAGACAAAGCACAGGGGGTGAGCTGTGTGTCTGTGTGCGTGTCTGTGCATGTGTGTACGTGTGTGTGTGCGAGTGGCAGTGAGATACCAGAACAAAATTACAACGTCCTAGAATAGTACAGCATTTCATAACCGAGCACAATGGTACTCAAGGACAGCAACCTGAGCTATTCAGTGATATGTGAGTAACATTGGCCACCCCCACGCCTCGAACCATCACCACCACCATGCTGCCGGGCTCTACTGTACATGACTGTGTTTGAGAAACCGTGCACCCACACGGGCAGGCTTAGACAGAGCAGGGAAAGTCCCAGATTTAAAAAAAAAAAATAATCCTCTCTGCTGAGCAGAGGAGCCACCGTCCCACAAGCTCTGCTGGTTCCCGTGGTGATATCATCCCAACCCGTAATATAAAAGCTGGCAGCCGGGGCCCGTGTCTCACAGGCCAGTGTAAACTTGGCTGCGCTCCAGAGAACAAACGCATGCATGAGGACAGCTCGGGGCCTGGTGCGGCGGCCGCACAGCCCATGCCTGCTGTTCATGCGCTTATGATTAATTCAGGCATTTACAGTATCCCAGGGTCAGCGTGGAACAACGGCGGGCTGAGACGCGGCTCTGTGGCTCTGCGCTGGCCTGCCCTGGAGCTGTGTGTAATGAGAGCTGTGCTCTGGAGCTGTGTGTAACAAGAGCTGTGCTCTGGAGCTGTGTGTAACGTGTTATGAGAGCTGTGCCCTGGAGCTGTGCGTGTGTAAGGAGAGCTGTGCTCTGGAGCTGTGCATGTGTAACGAGAGCTGTGCTCTGGAGCTGTGTGTAACATGTGTTATGAGAGCTGTGCCGTGGAGCTGTGCTGGTGTAAGGAGAGCTGTGCCCTGGAGCTGTGCGTGTGTAAGGAGAGCTGTGCTCTGGAGCTGTGCATGTGTAACGAGAGCTGTGCTCTGGAGCTGTGTGTGTGTAATGAGAGCTGTGCTCTGGAGCTGTGTGTGTGTAATGAGAGCTGTGCTCTGGAGCTGTGTGTATGTAATGAGAGCTGTGCTCTGGAGCTGTGTGTAACAAGTGTTATGAGAGCTGTGCCCTGGAGCTGTGTGTGTAACGAGTGCCCTCTCTCCAAGCTTTGCCTCTGTTTGAAAGCGCACGGCGTGCACAAACACTCAGCGTGAGCGGCTGCTTTTCCAGCTGCTGATGCTGAGCTTCCGTGTCTGTTAGGATTTTGGGTGAAATCCACCCCCTGCCATGGTTACTTCTCTAATGTGTGCCAAACAAACACATATGAGCACAGAAATGTACAGACACGCATGCATACACACACAAGGACACGTATGTGGATGCACTCACACACACACACTCACACTCACGCACACAGATGAGTGGGGGTGGCGGGAGTACAGCGGGGGAGTTCTGCGGCTGACGTCACGGGAGGGGGAAGTCAGGGTGTTAGAATTTTCCTCATTCCCCCCGCTGCTAGCCAGCCATCAATCTGCGTCTGGTCGTGAGAGAGCCTGAATCCACTTTGCCTGTTCTGGCTGGCTCCGGGCCAGGAACATTCTGTACTGTACAGGCCCCGGCCATGTGGAAGAGCCGTGTACGCTTCCCCAGCCCTCATAGCCCGAGATCCGCGTTCACATGTAACACACAGAGCTAAATGCAACCAGATGCATGCCAAAAAGACCCCCGCCCTCCTCCAACCAGAGGTCCTGGGACCGGCCACACCCCCTCCGAGCCGGCCGTCCTCCCTGTGTCCACCCCCGGGACCCCACGGGGGCTGACGCTGGAGGTGGAGGTGTGTCCCCCAGGGGGTACCCGTGCGGGTGGATGTGTGTGTGTCTGTGCCGGACGGGTAAGTTCAGCCCTGGAAATGCAGCAGGCCCTGTCAGTGTGTGGAGACGCGCCGGGCCGGCGGCCGCTGGGGTTCACGGTGTGATGTTCCTCCGGCTGGTAGCGCAACGCCCGCCGCACGTGCCCCGCGGTCCGCTGCATCCCGAAAAAACTAAATAAACTCCTAAAGTGCATTGTGCTCCATTTTGAGGAAACCATTACTCTGCTTTATTAAGATCCTTTTTTTAAAGACCCTTTTATTTGCCTTCCTGGAAATCGTCCTGGTGAAAAATTTTACTCCATTTTGAGGAAACCATTACTCTGCTTTATTAAGATCCTTTTTTTAAAGACCCTTTTATTTGCCTTCCTGGAAATCGTCCTGGTGCAGATTGTGAAAATGTGTGTTTTTAATCTAAGCGGAAAATGGCGTGTCTTGTCTTGCGGGACATCCCGGTCACAGACGCCTCTCGTGGTGCGGGGTTACCATGCTGACATGTAGGACCTCGTGTGATTACGTGTGCCAGAAAAAGACAAATTGGACTGGGTTATTCCATAAAACCTTCTGAATAGACACCATGGACAATTTACATGACAATAAAATTTAGTCTAGTCCTCTTCGTGCCAATAGATAGGACCTATTCTCTACAGCGTATGGACAGCTTATTCAGTGCAACTCACAGAAATGGCTGATTAAAGACGAAGCATTTAAGAATAGTAGGCCTGCGGAGCTGTAATGATAGGCTTGGTTTTTTACATATTGAACGTATAATGTGTTGATCTGAGAACAATATAGGCAACAAAGGATGCAATTTTTAGAAAATGGGAATTTCAGAACGCACGTTCACAAATGGTGATGTCGTCATATGGCCATCGACAGCCCCTTTGAGTGACAGAGATGCAGAGCAGAGCTCTCCTACGGGACATTTACATGTTGACCTTGGTTTTAGGGGGGGGTGTAGAAAGTAATTATAACCCAAAGGTTGCAGGTTCGATTCCTGGGTAGGACACTGTCATTGTTCCCTTTAACAAAGAACTCAACCTGAATCGCCTTTGTATTTATCCAGCTGTAAAATGCACACTATGTTAAAAAATGCTGGATAAGAGCATCTGCTAAATGGCAGGACTGTAAAGTAATATAATGCAGTGTGATTTCAAAGATCTGCTGTTTGCATTGTCTGTACTGATTAACTTTTGTACTGGGGCAGTGGGACAGGTTTAAGCTATCATGTATGAGGTAAGCCTGCAGGCCAGCCTGAAAGGGAACAAAACATGTTTTGTCGCACTTTGAGATCTCTGTTTAAAAGTGCTGCACACTGAGCAGCGGGATCGAGGTGATGCCACACCGGACGCCGCATCGTCTGAATGTAAGTGCGTACCTGTAAAGAAAGCTTTAAAAAGGCTTAGCAAGGAGAACGGCCATTTTGTATCCTGATTCTCTGGGCTCGGCGTCACGTCGCGTGACTGGTTTGGCCCGCGAGCTCCACGGCGTGCCGCCATCTGGAAGTACGCTGGAGGAAAATGACGCCATTCTTCCGCGAGGATGTCAGTCAGCAGACAGAAAAGGAAAATACCGTTTCCGTTGTCATTCCGTAATGTCCCCTGGATCAGGGGTGCCTGAATCAGCCTTGCCTGAAAAGGGCTGGCGTGGCTGCAGGTTTCTGTTTTAGTCCAGCACAAGACTTCTGATTCAAGACTGCGCTGGGCTAAAACAAAAACCTGCACCCACACCGGCCCTTTTCGGGTAAGATTGGACCCCCTGTCCTAAATGCTCGGCTGGCTTCCGATCTGGTGAGGGAGAAGGCCATCGCACACAGAGAGCGCTGGTGCTGTGCTTCTCCCCTGGGTGGGAGGGTGCTGTACTCTTCAGATACAGCCCTCTCTGCAGGGCTGAAATGCCTTAAACGGATGGAGATGTCTAATGGGCACCATTCAGTACTGACAGACAGTGACCCTGCCCCGGACTTCCAGTGGTATGAGGGCACCTGCACCACGCCAGGAAAATGCCAGCCACACTACCAAAGCACTGCTTTGTTTTTACACAGATTAAAGCTGAGATTACATTTCTTAGAATCATTCCAGGTGAACTTCCTCCTCTGGCTGTTCCTCCTGTCACTAGTCTGCTCAGATTCCTGCATGGCAGTTCTGTACAGTGACTGTGGGCCTGGAGGCTTTGTTGATGTACTGTGTGTTTTTGTGTGTGTGTGTGTGTGTGTGTCTGTCTGTGGGCAACAGGGTGTGTACGTGCACGTGTGTGAACGTGTCTTTTTGTGGGTGAAAGCCTGTCTGTGTGTGTGTGTGTGTGTGTGTGTGTGAGCCTGTCTGTGTGCATGCGTGCATGCGTGTGTGTGTGTGTGAGCCTGTGTGTGTGTGTGTGTGCGTGTGTGTGTGTGAGCCTGTGTGTGTGTGTGTGTGAGTGAATAAGACGTGTGTTAACAGCGTGTGTAAATAAACGGTATGGAATCATAGCGGAACCCCCGGCGCAGAACTCCTATGGTGTGTTTCCACGGTGACAGCAGACAGGCGGAGGGCACTCTCTCTTTCCCTGGGGCGGCGTGCGGTCCGGGCGCGCTCAGTGGGGCGGGGCGGTGCCAGGAGCAGAGCAGATGTGACTCATGGCATATTAACCGCAGTACGAACAGTAAACACGGCAGGGATTTGAGCCGCTTCCTGCCGGAATCCCCCTTTCGATACGCGGCGGTCTCGGCTCCGCGGCTTCGGCGCGGCCGTTCCGTCGACCCGACGAGCGTCCGGCGAGCGCGCGGCGCCATTCCGTTTCCTCGTGCGCGTTCGGCCCGTGCCTGAGAGCGTATCAGCCAAGCCCCCGCCGCCGGTGCGCAGGCACGTAGAGCCGCTCGGCTGCAGTGAGCGCAGTTACCGTCCGTGAGCGCAGCAGGTCCGTCTCCGAGGCCGTAAATCTGCCCTCCGCAGGACGGGAGCGGCGCTTAAAGCTCTTCCAGATGGGAGGATCGCAGAAGGACGTTTTTTTCGTATTTTTTTTTTAGTTTCATAGAAGTGAACTGCAGTGGGCTTTGGTTAAGGCCGTCTCATTCACAACGTGCGACGGGGTCAGAGTTCGCTGCTCCGATCGCAGTTGAGCACGAAACCTGGGAGAACCTCCTTTTGGGTTTTCTCCAAAGGGAGCCCGTCATGTGACTTTCGAGCAAGGTCGGGATAAAAAAAAAAAAATAGGTGGAGCCTCCACCCCCCACCCCGCACCCCGCCCCATCCCCTCAGTCACGGTGTCTCCAGAGGAAGAGGGCATAATGCATTCACACGCTGGCTCATTGCGGTACAGACGTAGCGTAAACACGCCGCTCCTCTGTGTGGCTCTCCCCGAGCTGCGGCTGCCGCCTCGCTGATATAACTCAGCCCTGATTTAAACATCTGCTCTCGGGCCTTGGGCTTCTCCCAAACAGACTGGGCGCTCTAATGCACGGTAAGAGAAACAAGCGGAGGAATGCGTTTAATCTTCCCCTCACCCTGAGGATGCTGGCTGTGATCCCCCACCGTAAATATCGCCCTTACTTGGGCCATTTAACATCCTCCCTGTGATTGGGGAACGCCCTCACGGATGCAGTGCGCTCACGCATAGACACGCATGGACACACGCAAGCATGCCCGCACGCACAGACGCATACGCTCGAATGTGAGCATGCCCGCACGCGCAGACGCATACGCTCGAATGTGTGAGCATGCACGCACAGACGCATACGCTCGAATGTGTGAGCATGCCGGCACAGACGCATACGCTCGAATGTGTGAGCATGCATGCACGCACAGACGCATACGCTCGAGTGTGTGAGCATGCACGCACGCACAGATGCATACGCTCGAATGTGTGAGCATGCACGCACAGACACATACGCTCGAATGTGTGAGCATGCACGCACAGACGCATACGCTCGAATGTGTGAGCATGCACGCACAGACGCATACGCTCGAATGTGAGCATGCACACACGCACAGACGCATACGCTCGAATGTGTGAGCATGCACGCACAGACGCATACGCTCAAATGTGTGAGCATGCACGCACAGACGCATACGCTCGAGTGTGTGAGCATGCACGCACGCACAGACGCATACGCTCGAGTGTGTGAGCATGCATGCACGCACAGACGCATACGCTCGAATGTGTGAGCACGCACGCACAGACGCATACGCTCGAATGTGAGCATGCACACACGCACAGACGCATACGCTCAAATGTGTGAGCATGCACGCACGCACAGACGCATACGCTCGAATGTGTGAGCATGCACGCACAGACGCATACGCTCGAGTGTGTGAGCATGCACGCACAGACGCATACGCTCGAGTGTGTGAGCATGCACGCACAGACGCATACGCTCGAATGTGAGCATGCACGCACGCACAGACGCATACGCTCGAATGTGTGAGCATGCACGCACGCACAGACGCATACGCTCGAATGTGAGCATGCACGCACAGACGCATACGCTCGAATGTGTGAGCATGCACGCACAGACGCATACGCTCGAATGTGTGAGCATGCACGCACAGACGCATACGCTCGAATGTGTGAGCATGCACGCACGCACAGACGCATACGCTCGAATGTGTGAGCATGCACGCACGCACATGCATATGAACGCAGATACACAGACACACACACACTCACTCACACACAATCACACTCGCGCATACACTCACACAAATATGCACACACTCACGCAAATACACACATGCACACCCACACACGCATAAATATGCCTGTGCTGAAGGAAAGGGAGAGGCATCTGTATCCTACAGAGGACAGTAAACATTCCTCTGTTCCAGGTTGTGTGGCTGTGAGGCAGGGCTGTCCCGGGACGCCGTCCCCACGGGGTCCTTACCGTACACGCAGACCTCATTAGTGCCCTGTGTGTCAGGGGCCTCGCTTAGGGCCCAGTCCGGGAGTCAGACCCGCTTCTGCAGGGAGGGAGAGGAGCGGATGTGTTTCGTGACCCCCTTCCCCCGCCCACACCACTCCCAGGAGAGACTTTTGGGTAATGTGGACCGTATGAGCGGATTATGGGCCCCCTCCCTCCCTCCCTCCCTCCCTCTCTCTCTCCCCTTGTATCCAGCCCGGGGCAGGTGTGACCTGCAGGTGTGAGGTGTTTCTGTAGGCCCAGGCTCCCCGTTTCTCCAGCTCGACCCAGAGAGGCAAACGTGGCTCGAAGTGTCATACCATCGAACCAGAGAGATGGAGCTCTCCTTAACTCTCCTCCCGGGAAGATGCCGGCGTGTTTTGAGTGGCCTTACTTTTCATTTGAGGACTGATGTCATTTGTTTTTTTTTGCTTGTCTCATTAAAGCCATTCACATGAGCGGAACACAATGGCCGCTGCGACATCGTCAGGTGATTCTTTAATCAGGTCCCGTCTCATCTCCGTGTCTTTGTTATCCTTTCTATTTTTGTCGCTTCGCAGTTGCGGAAGCGTCTGGCGGGAGCGTCTAGCGGGGGCGCGGTGGCACGCTCCCCGCCCTCGCCAGCGGGCCACATGTAAACAGGAAGCGGCCGTGAAAAGCTCGCCGCGGCATCGTCAGGACGCTACCCAGGCCCGGAGAGCGAAGGGAACAATGGGCGAGCTAATCCCTAAAAATAGACAAAGCGCCTGACGAGCCCGTCCGCTGGCACCTGCGGAGGGCACCGCGCGTCGTCTGCCCCGTGCAGCGCCAGCGCACCGGAGCGGCTGCAGGCCAGCGGTTCACGGTTTTCCCCGATAATGGCGCAGTTTCCTGTTACGCGGGGAGCGAGCACCTGGGCTGAACACCGGAGCTGAACACCTGGGCTGAACACCGGAGCTGAACACCTGGGCTGAACACCGGATCTCTCCAGGATGTCACTGCTCTCACGTAGCTTTACTCTCTCAGCCGAAGCTCCGGCACTGCCTACCTTTCTCACAGGTAGCTTAGTCACAGACGGGAGTCTACCACTGATTACTGTTCAAACGTAACCTCCAAAACACAGATGCGCACACACACGCACAAGCTCACACTCGCACACACTCTCAGACACACACGCACTCGCACGCCCCCATTCGGAACACTCGCTCACACTCGCATGTTGACACTCGCACTAGCACGCACAGACGTGCACAGAACATACTGCTCGTCACACAGAGGGAATTGTGGGAAAAAAAACCACAACTTGTGCTGGATACGCACCCTTTTTTTTTGGGTGGGGGAGGGCAGGGGATCAATCCGTCAACTCGTCCTAATCTCACAAATATAAGCGGAGCGCTGTGCGCTGCTCTGACGGACGTGAGAGCTCAGCGGTGCGTTCTCGTTTCGGATGGTTTCCTGCCCTGCCCTAATCCCCACTCTAAACTGTTAGCATTGCGCAACGGCCGCGGCGCGTAAACATTCGCCGCGCTACTCCTGAACTTCTGTTCTTTTCTTTGTGCAGCGCTTTGACGGGTCTCGTGATTCATGGTTTATGTTCCTGTGTGTGTGAATTCTGTTCTCTTCCAGTGTGCTGAAATACCCTTTTACGAAGTTTGTTCCAAGTGTCCAATGCAAACCTCATGTTATTACAGAAGAAAAAACGAATGAAGTTGAATAATAAGAGCAGGCTCGTCTAAACTCATCATTGTGCCTGCTGTCTGGAGTATGTTTAATATTGTGTTAAACGTGGCCTTGGTTCTGTAGCTTTTTGCTTCCACACTTCGGGCATTTCAATCGTTTCTTTCTCCCCCCTGGGGTACCAGGTGTGCGTCTGTGCGTTTATCAACACAGGGAGCCCCGGAGCTGAGCTGTGCCCTTTGGATGGTGCTTAGTCTCCACACACAGCTACTACAGGAGAGCGTTTGCCCATTGGAGTAGGGTGCCTGGCATTGTCATGCAGACCCTGGTCATCGTAAAGCAGATTCCCAAAAGCCTGTTCTGTTGTGTGTGCTGATTATGATGTCAGCTGTTCAGGAGCCAACCTTTCTCAATGCAAAAACAAATATGTTCTAAAATTTGAAGCTTTCAGCAAACGCATCATTTAGAAAATATTGCTGCCATATTGAAGATGGTTTACTTGTGATAAACACCGGATGTGTTGATTGTGTTGGGTCTGGCAATTCTTAAGGTCCTCTAAATGAAAAATGACTTTCATAAATAAGCACCATAGTCATTATTACTCATCATGGTTATTTTCTTAAGCAGTTGCCAAGAGAATGTTTTTTTTGTTGTTTTTTAAAAACTATTATCACTAAATGTTCTCAGTGCTGTTTCTCTAACCCCGTGCTCTTTGTTGCATGACAACAGACTACAAGAGGAGTTGGGTTGTCTACACACACGCACACACACACACGCCCACACAGCGAGAGCTGTTTTAATTGGGACACATTTTAAATATTATTAAGGTTTATTTTCCTGATGACCTGGGTTTAGTCTCTCTTTTCTTATGTCTGGAACGATGTGCTTTGCTGTAAATGTGTCATGAGGATAAACATTTATTCTGCTCATATGCTGAGATCATTAGTGGATCATGATAGTCTTCACTTCCACCTACACAATTCAGAAATGTCCTATTTCTTGTGCTAAATATTTGTTGTAATTTAAATTGAAAAAACAAAAACACAAAACAAACAGTGTAAAGTTGTTATTGGTAGCCTGGAAGCTGGTCTGATATTGTGAGGCCTGCTCTGGTTTGCTGAGAGCTTCAGAGTCTCCCTCATGAAGGGGCTCCAGCTCTGTATTTTTTCTAAACCTGCTGTAGCTTTTTCTCAAACGTGTGTGTGTGCATATGCACATGCGTGTGCTTGCATCTGTGTGTTCGCATACATGCATGCATGTCTGTGTTTGCATGTGTGTGTGTGTGTGTGTGTGTGTGTGTGGTGAATGTGTCTGTGTTTGCAAATGTGTGTTTGAGTGTGTGTGCGTACGTTGCGTGTGTTGTCTGCGTTTGTTTTTGTGGTGCGTGGCGTGCTTGTTGTGTGTGTTGTGTGTGCGTGCATGTGTGTTGTCATTGTGTGTGTGCGTGTGTGTGTGTGGTGCGATGTGTGTGTGTGTGCTGCGTGTGGCGCGGCCCGCGGTGTGTGCTTGTGTGTGCGTGTGCTGTGCTGTGGGATTGCACAGACTGCAGAGAGCGCAGAGCTGAAATGCTTATTTATTCCATCTGTTGGTGCAGGCTCTAGCTGAGCACAGAGGAATGATGTTGTAATCCAACTGAGTAAACACGCTGTCAGAGCAGAGTTAAAACGGGATGTAGGAGCAAGGTGTCATAGCTCAGAGGAGTAAAATCACAGAGTTAAACCTGGAGAGAGGACTCCAGAGTGCTGAAGCATCGATCTGAAGAAAGCCTTTGAGAGCCATTTTCTCTTAGGCTCCAAGTAAATTTGGAACCATAGTCATGCATTCTTCCTAGTTACTTGGTGTGGATTATTGTGTGTTCAGGCCTAAACAGGTATCACAGCATAGTCATTTCTTCAGTGTTTTTTAAATTTATTTTTTATTAATGCCCTGGAGTCTAAATTATGCCCTGGAGAGAGAGAGAATTGATTTATGAGTACACATAATAACTTCCTGTAAGTTTATTTATGAATTATGAATATGATGTAAGATCCTAGATTGATTCCATGCGGAAAAAAAAAGTAGGTTTTAAGTTTGACTTGGATGTATGCCTACCGCCCTTTGAACTGGGGTCTAGTAATAAACTCGTGATCTGAGTGTAATTTCCTGCGTCTTCCAGACCAATGCATCACAAGCCCTGTGCCGAAAGTGTGGCTTTGGGTTTGTGAGGAACACATGTCCTGTGGGCGCGAGTCTCCACGTAGCGCCCGCTAACAGGCGACGAGCGTTCAGCCCGCCCTTTTCACAGCCGTGAGAAACCCAGAGGGGGACCAGCGCCGCCAGCACCCACCGAAAACTCAAATAAACACTCTCCTCCAAATATATCTCGGGGAAAGTAGCACAAAAGACCAGAAGCAGCACGACAAAAAAAAAATTCTACAAGAAAAATATGTATACACTGATTTTCATATTACAATTACTGGAAACTAATGGCATAAAAACTTAAAGCCCTACTGTGAAAACCTTACTAGTTTGTTTAAGGCTCGCTGGGTTCAGTGATTTTCAATTACATTATATTCACAAGCTCCCTCTTGTAGAAATACTCAGCCATATATCTTCTTAAAAAAAAACAACAACTGCTTATAGGTGAATAACGTGATTTTTAGGAAGTGACTCGACTTGGAAAGCAAGATCCGTTTCCTCGTGATTTCAGGATGGCTCGAATGCCAACCTCAAAAATTCACCAGCGGGCGCCAGCACCTGACATGGAAACTGCTGGAACTGCTGAGAACATTCCTTTAATCTGATGTCTTTGCAGTATCAGACTTGGCTGTGGGTGGTGTTGTCTCAGACCTCACCCAGACCTCGTATCCTTGTATAGTAGTAGCGGCTGGCTAGCTTGGCATTGGTGCCACACTCTTGTCGATTTTGACCCATTTTTAGGAAAGAGAAGTCTTGAAATTCCTCTTCAGTCACTGCACTACTCTACTACTCTACTCTCTCTCTCTCGCTCTCTCTGTCTCTCGCTCTGTCTCTCTCTTTCTCTCTTTCTGTCTCTCGCTCTCTCTCTCTCTCTCTTCTGCTCTCTCTTTTCTTTCTGTCTGTCTGTCTCTCTCTCTCTCTCTCTCTCTCTGTCTCTCTCTCTCTGTCTGTCTGTCTCTGGCTCTGTCTCTCTCTGTCTCTGGCTCTCTCTTTCTCTGTCTCTGTCTCTCTCTCTCGCTCTCTCTCTCTCTCGACCCTTGCCCTTTCACAAACAGACGTTGATCTTTGACTGCTGGTAAGTGCAGTGTGTTTGATGGTTCTGCCTCATATAACTCGCCTTGTTTACACTGCTCGTTCCCACTGCTGATGCCTAATGACACACAGGCTTTCCTTCAACAGACAGGCTTCACATAAGCTGACACGTTCAGGGAGGGTGGGTTCGCCCGGGGGGTGATGGGATATGGGCGTGGGGGGCAAGGTGCGGGGGGGAGGGAGTGCGTGTGTGCGTGAGGAAAACCAGACCCTCGAACATCCCCTTCAGGAGAGAGGTTGGGTGTCATGGGAATATTTTAGCAAACTGCTGCATTTTATTTCTGAGGTTACCCATAAACATGTGCGGTTAAGCAGCACGCGTTGTAAAAAAGCAGCGCGGAACACGGGAGAGGGGAAGACTATCTGCATGACTATATACAGAATTGGTCACCCTTTGCCCCTTGACCTTTGACCTTTTGGCAGGGGCGATTGTAATAAAGTTTTTTTTCTGGCTCATTTTGGCATGTATCTCCGTGGCTGTTACTCGCACCCGTGGTGATGTGCGTACAATACGTGCGTGCCTGCGAGCGTGCACACTTGCGTGATATTTTCAGTTTGTAGAAGAAATTTGCTCACACTTTTTCCATAGCTGGAATGACAGGAGATGCACAAACACAAGAGGCTAAGAGGCTAAACATGGCTGATCACCAAGGATCCTGAGTGTTTTTTGTTTTTTCTTATTGGTTCTAAACCCAGAGGTTCTAGGTTTACGGTGCCTCTTTGAGGTTCACCAAATAGCTTCTGAGTTTATGAAGAATTTATTAGCTGATCAACATCTGCGAACTATTTCAGCTGTTGTTTGTGTCGGGCTGAGCCAACCAGAACGCCCTGCTCGTCGCGGCCTGGCGAGTGGTCCCGCGGGGTCAGCTGACCGAACGCTGTTAAACGCGAAGAGAAAGGACCCCCCCCACCCACCCCCCCACCACCCACCTCACAGCAGGGACCCTCCTGAACAGCACAGCACGTTTATGCAGGATACTTTCTGCACAGAGGAAATCAAAGCTCTCCCTCGTCTTTTAGGGACCACTGAGGACACCATATTCCTCATGGTTTGGTCTGTATGAAAATCCCATTTCATTTAGCCGGGCGACTTCCACTCAGTGTTTTTACATTTTTTTCTCCCTCCACAGAGTTCTGGAGTCAACAGTGTAACGTCACTGAATTACTACTACTAAACAACAACAGCAACTACAGTACTACTGCTATTACTACTGCTGCTATTACTATTATCACAACTACTATTAATACTACTACTGTTACTATTGCTACGATTACTCCTACTACTGGACAGCAACAGCAACTACAGTACTACTACTATTACTACTACTGCTATTACTATTATTACAACTACTATTAATACTACTACTGTTACTATTGCTACGATTACTCCTACTACTGGACAGCAACAGCAACTACAGTACCACTACTATTACTACTACTACTGTTAATACTACTACTATTACTACTATTAATACTACTGCTACTTCTACTACTGCGATTAATACTACAACTACTATTACTACTGCTACTATCACTACTACTTTTACTTCTGCTCCTACTACTGCTGCTATGACTGTTGGTGCTAGTGCTGCTAGTCAGAATGATTTGGCTGGACTGAAAGCTGTGATCTCCACTGGGCAGAGCAGAATGCAGCTTCATGCCTGTGTCGTGCCGGATCGGCCAACACGCTGCAATTTACCGTGTACAATACGTCTGAAGAAGTTCTGTGAGCAGCAGTTCTGCGAACACAATCTAGGGTTATTTTCTCAAAATTGTAAAATTCAATTGAAGATAACTTAATGAAAGGGGCCAGTAACGAAGGGCTGGGTGGTGGCCGCTAATCGATGCTGAAGTAAATTTGATTACCCTGTTTACAAACTCGATTTCGTCTCGGAGAAATTGACGGCACGGTTGCGCAGGGCTACAGTGGCATCGCTTTGAATAGCTGGCTGAGTGCTGTGCTGTTTTACATCCGTCTGTTCTCGCTCCCACGTGCAGTACCGTACATTGTAACAGTGCACTATGGAAATTTAACTACATATAACTTGTGCACTAATGTCAATTAAAATGGTGATTCATGAAAACATGGGGAACACAGTTGACTTTAAAATGGAGAGTGAATGCTTTTTATACTTTGTGTTCCAGATGGAAATGCAGCAGTTTTTGATGCAGATGTGAGGTCACTGGTGATTAATGGAGGGGGAACTATTAATGCTGACTGCTGCTCTCTCCCTCAGTCCCTGCTTGCCTCTGGATTATTTCACTTTTGGCACAGTGGCCGTCTTTGTTCGGTGTTTACCCCACACACAGGTAACCGTATAGGTTTAAGGTGGATTTAAGAGAGGGGTGTTAATAGCTATGCTTTATCTATCATGTACACCATCAGTCAGTCGGTGCTTTGGATTAGGCCGCTAAGTCGCTGGGTGCTGCTCCCTGGTGAAATCCAGTAAATGAGTCAGTTTGGAGGTCTAGGCTGGGCTTACTGAGGAAACGTGTTTCTGCAGCAGCTCCTACCAGACAGAGAGGACTTACCCAAAGCACCGGCTGTACACTCCACTTTGTGAGAAATATTCCTGGGGATTGAAAGGACTGACGATACTTTTCAAACCCCAGAGGAGGATGGGGGGGGGGGGGGTGTTTGCCAAGACAGTGGATGGGGATGGTGTTTTGGGTGGTGAGGGGGGGATTTTGCAGAGAGCAGTAGGTGGGGTGGTGCTTTGGGGGTGGGGGGGATTTTGCAGAGAGCAGTAGGTGGGGTGGTGCTTTGGGAGGTGGGGGGGATTTTGCAGAGAGCAGTAGGTGGGGTGGTGCTTTGGGGGTGGGGGTTGAGGGGGGTGGATTTTGCGAGAGCAGTAGGTGGGTGGTGCTTTGGGGGGTGGGGGGATTTTGCTGAGAGCAGTAAGTGGGGTGGTGGTTTGGGGGGTGGGGGGGGGATTTTGCCGAGGGCAGTAGGTGGGGTGGTGGTTTGGGGGGTGGGGGGATTGCAGGGTATTGACCTTATCAGCATGAGAAGCGCAGCCGATACACGAGCAGATCTGGCGAAGCGGCCTTCGGCGCCCGCTGTCTGCTCTCTCACCTGATGCAGAGCCCGCGCCGCTCTGTGATCCCACACAGGAAGCCGCTGTGAAAACAAGATGGGCCTCGGCCCCCCAGCGCCGCGTCTTCCCACCCGCGCTGGGAACTTCCACACGGCGAGGAGCGCGCCCGCGCCCGGGAGTTTCCCCCCCCCACACACGCTGCGGCGTTCCGTATCTGATCCCTCCGTCCCAGCGTCCGTGACCCACTCCGTTCCACTTCCTGTAGAAAGTGAGGACTTCCTCCCGTGGCAGTGACACCAGGGCCTCAGTGTGACTCCTCGCTTCCGCTTGTTACCCGTTCCTGTGTTGTTAACCCTGTTCAGTATCGCAGGCCCTGTGATCAGGATGAATGGGCCAGGCGTGCCGTTTGCTTTCTGCATTTCAATTACTGTGGTGACAGGTAGAAATAAATCCTGCTGTGCAAATACTGCAATCGCCCTTGTGATTAAAAATGGCGGCAGAGCCGGAGGCCGTTCACCGTGCCTTGGGAAGGGAGTGGCTTGCGATTAGCACGGATACCGTGGCGACGGCGCGTATGCAGGGCGAGGGGGGAGACGCTCGCGGAACAGTGTGCGCTGTGCCTTTAAACAGTGGGATCCGCTCTGATTTCTGTCGGAGAGCTTGCCAGGAATCCCCGCGGCCAAGCGCCCGGGAACACGCGAGCCAATCACGGCGGGTGAATGATGAGCCTTTGCCCTGGGAAAGCAGAGGCCGGGGTTACTGCCGAGGCACTTATATAACCGCCTCAGCCCCACTGAGTCATCAGCCCTGTCTGTCTGTGGAAAGAGCAGAGGGTGGGCGGGGGGACAGGCGGAGCACGGCATTGTGGGACGGCGGAGGACTCGCGGAGTGGGGCAGTGGGACACCGCCGCAGGGGGAAAGGGAGGGTGGGCGTGGCACGGGCCGAACGGGACACCGGTGACCACGGCGCTGTGAGGCTTAGGCCCGGGGCTTTTGCAAGTTTTTAACTTTTTCCAGGACCACAGTGGGACTGAGCCAGAGATTTTCACGCTTCGTTAGTTACGGTGGTCGTCAGGCTCGTCTGACGGCTCTCTCAATCTGTGCAGCAGACGTGTCCCCCTGCCCTCTGCTTTGCAGAATCGAGAAAGACGGGACAGACCTCACAGCTATTATGGCTTGGAAACAGGATCCATAACTTGACTCATAATTGCAAATCTTCAATTTTTTTGACAGTCAGAATTTGCTGAGGTCAATGATCATCAAAAGGAACCCATTTCAAAAGTAAAGCCTTGCATGTATTTTAAAGTTAAGAAATGTTAAGGACGACTTGATTGAAACCTGGCCTCGGTAAGCACAAGCCTATTTGAGATCCAGTCATGCATAAACCTTAAAATCTTTATAATCAGGACTGTTAGTGAACTTTTTTTTTTCTTTTAAATGGCCAGTTCCTTAACATTCCAATTAAGGATGAAAGGACTGCAGTGGCTCTGAGAGGCAGACCCATAAATCTTTGGGAGTTGCTGTAAGAGGCAGAGAGAAGCACTGCAGCCGCTGCACCTTTAAGACACCAGAGGAAAACTCTCTTTAATGAATCCACTCAGTTTGTTTGTCCAGCCACCCGAGGTCCAGGTCGAGATTAAATCACGGCGGATGTGGTTCGTATCTAATTTTACAAAAACAAATTTCTGCGAGGCCGTGTTTACGCAAGGGGGGGTGGGGGTGGGAGGGGTAGTCAGGCCCCCCGACCCCCTGCCGGAGGAGTAAGAAACTTATTAGCTTTGGTGCTATTTTTAAACTGCACCAGATCGGGCCACATTTGGGAAAAGGGACATTATTAGAGGGGGGGGGGGGCAGTTGTTTGTTGGTGTCCTTTGCGGTGGGGTGGCGTTTCGGCTGGAAAACAGGAAATGAGGACGCCGGACTCAGCAGTACTCTCAGCTCGCGCTTTCCTTTCCTTCTTTCCCCTTCTTCTGCTTCTTCGCCGTCGCCATCTTCGCTGACGCGGCGCTGGTACCTGGCGATTTGCGCCGGTGCCTGGGACTGAGTGAACAGGTCGGTAAACACTCGGGTCGCGAGCCAAAGCTAATATTGACTCGGGACCTGAAGGCTGCGGAGAGGGAAAAACAAGGCCGGATTTGTGGGGACATGCCGCTCGGTGAGCGGCAGCAGCGAGCGAGCGAGCGACCGGGCGAGCCTTCAGAACGCCTCACCTGAGCGGGGGTGGGGTGGGGTGGGGGGGGACACACCTGAACACCTGGCTCAGTGAGTGTACTCCAGCCCCGGAGCGAACTGTCAGATTGCAAAATAGATCAATTGTAGCCGCGTCAGTGAGGCACATCTGAATAAGCTCAACAGAATATGCCGCGAAGAGAAAGAAAATGATGGTATATTTGCATGCATTGGAAAACATGTTTGGAGTGCCTGCACGCATTCAAATGCATTATCTCGTGAGTTCCAGTTTTTCTTTTTCCTTGCGTAAGAGTCGGTTTATTTGATTGCGTTTGCATCGCCGTATTTCACACGGGCTGCTCTGCTGACCTTTCCCCTGCTTGCGGTTGGCCAGCGGCAGGCAGGATGCGCCATTTTCTCTGCTCGGGGAATGAGCAGCGTTTCCCTCCGCCTGTGGAGCCTGGCCAGGCTGCTCGGCTCCCCCTGGACCCTCTTATCTGCACAGTCATAAAAACAGGAGAGCGAAGGAACAAAATAAATAAAAGACAGAAAGAAGAGAAAGCGGGCCTCTCCGAGGAGCACGGGAAATTCCCAGAGGAGTCTCCTCACTCCCCCGCGCTCTCCTCTCTCTTCTCTCTCCTTCTCTTCCTCAGTCTCCCTTCTCCCCTTCTCTGCCTCCCCCTCATGCCCCTTCACATTCTCACTCCTGTTTCTCCTCTCTCCCCCCTCTCTTTCTCCCGCACTACCTCTCTTTCTCTCTCTGTGCTCTCTCCTTTACTCTATCTTTCTCTTCGTTTCTCCCACTCTCCTTCCTCTCCCTGCTTCTCACTTATAACCTCCTTCTCTGCCCTTTTCCTCCCCCTATCTCTGTCTCTTCCTCATTTCCTCTATCTCCTTCCATTGCTCTCATTTTTCTCCCCTCCTTTACTTCCATTCTTCTCTTTCATTCACCCTCTCCAGCAGTCTGGTTTCTCTTGTCCTCGTCTCCTTTCTGAAACCCTGCTCCCTCTCTCCCTGACTTCCTGCCGTACGTAGCTCCCCTTCTCTCTGTCTCACACCCTCATCTCTTAAGAGGCGTTACTGACACCACTAATCCCCGCATTAAACCAGGCCCAGCCTGAGTCACTGGGTTCATAAAAGCCACAGCAACAGGCTCCCATGAACTGGGGAGGAAAGTATGTGGAACACGCTGTCCATGTATGTGGAACACGCTCTCCACGTATGTGGAACACGCTCTCCATGCATGTGGAACACACTGTCCATGCATGTGGAACACGTTGTCCATGTATATGGAACACGCTCTCCATGCATGTGGAACATGCTGTCCACGTATGTGGAACACGCTGTCCATACATGTGGAACACGCTCTCCATGCATGTGGAACACGCTGTCCATGCATGTGGAACACGCTCTCCATGTATGTGGAACACGCTGTCCATGTATGTGGAACACACTGTCCATGTATGTGGAACACGCTGTCCATGTATGTGGAACACGCTCTTCACGTATGTGGAACACGCTCTCCGTGTATATGGAACACGCTCTCCGTGTATGTGGAACACGCTCTCCGTGTATGTGGAACACGCTCTCCATGCATGTGGAACACGCTGTCCATGTATGTGGAACACGCTGTCCATGTATGTGGAACACGCTCTCCATGTATGTGGAACACGCTCTCCACGTGTGTGGAACACGCTCTCCATGCATGTGGAACACGCTGTCCATGTATGTGGAACACACTGTCCATGTATGTGGAACACGCTCTCCATGCATGTGGAACACGCTGTCCATGCATGTGGAACACACTCTCCATGTATGTGGAACACGCTGTCCATGTATGTGGAACACGCTCTCCGTGTATGTGGAACACGCTCTCCCTGTATGTGGAACACGCTCTCCATGCATGTGGGACATGCCATATGCCATGTGTGACTGAAATGAATGTGGAATGCGGTAATCAGAACAGTGAACATTTACAAGACATTTTGTGAGACGATATGCAAGCGAAGAGGTTGACTGACCGGTGGGCCTAGTTTCATGTTTATTCTCAAAAATGTATAGATTATGTATATATGTAATATGTAAAAATGTATTTATTTATTTATTTATTTATTTATTTATTTATTTATTTATTTATTTAATGTGTATATTTTTGACAAAGGCATGGTTTCATATACATGAAAACCAGGCCTTTGTCTTTCCAATAATCTATGTATATCAATCAATCAATCAATTTTTATTTGTATAGCACTTTTAACAAAGGAGCTTTGTCACAAAGCAGCTTTACAGAGAACCAGCCCCCAAAGAGTAAGCCTAGGGCAACCGTGGCAAGGAAAAACTCCCTGACTGATAGCAGGAAGAAGCCTTGAGCAGAGCCGGACTCAGAGGGCAGGCACCGGTTTGTTAAGGAAAGTCAATAGTATATAAGTTGCCCAGTATATAAGTTGCCCAGTTTCCCTCATATGAGAGTTGTGGGTGAAACTTTTTTATTTTTCATTTTTGGGCACCCCATTAATTTCCTTTTTGTTGTGCAGTGCTCCTGGTTAATTAATTTTCAGGCTGATGGTAAAACAGTTTTCGGGATTCTCTGGAATGCACGGAAAGGGTTTTACGTGCCTTCAGAACGGCGGTGTTCGGGAACGCTGCGTTTCTCTTTTCCCCCGACCGAGTGCTCGTCGCCTTTTCGAACCCAAGGCCAGAAGGAGGGAAACGTCTGTTTTCGGGCTCTCTGTGCGTGTGGAGAGAGCTGGCGGATCTACCTTTTGTGTAAGAGGCCGTACACACTGCTCTGGGTAATAAGCGGTTACCTGATACTCCACCCGTCAGTCATCCCCCGTTCCCCTTCCCTCAGACCGCAGCGCGTCAATCATCTGAGCCTCTTAAGGTAGACCGGAATGGCCAGAACCCTGGGAAATGATAACATGAGTCCATAGCCCTGAGGAGTCGGGTAGCATGCATGCTCATACAAGCACACACACATACATGCACATTAAAATGCGTTGCTAACACACCCACACAGTTAACACACACCCATACAAATTTAATCCATTGCATATATACATATATATATACTTCATACTGTTTCTTTATTCTAGAACTGAAAAAAGATGAAAAATGTAGCATGATCGTAGTGAGAAATGCATTAGTTGGGGATTGGGGGGTTGAGTCGGCACGCAGAGCCCATACCGTATCAGAGTCTGACTCGCTTCTCTTTCAACTAAAACTGAATTCAGTCAGGTTCTCCAGGCAGATTCAAATCCCCCGAGCCGGATTCCTTTTCCAACGCCATTTCTTCCATATTTGACATGCCTGTAAAAGAATGTTGAAAAGTCCCCCCCGTGCGAGCCAGGTCCCGCACTGCCCCATTAACCTGCACGGCTCTGCATTGTTCCTCTCCCCCCGCCTCCCTGGCTGGGGTCGGCCTGTGGCAGGAGGCCTTTCTGCCTGCGTGGTTTGAATTCCAGTGACCGCAGAGAGCACACAGGCCCTGCCAACCCCCCCACCCCCACCCCCCCGACCGCCCCCCGGCCCTATGCCGGAAAAACAGCGCCTCAGAAACCCTCCGTGCAGCGAGCTCGGCCGCTCGGCGCTACTCCTGCCTCGCACAGCAACGGTAATCCCCCCCGCTGGCTCGGGGCTCCTGCTCTCAAACAGGCTTCCTTGCTTCGCGGGCCTGGAGAAAGCTGGGCTTTTTGGAGTGCATTATAAACCTTTTAATGCGACCTTCCAAAAAACAAAGCGCTCGGAGGCCCAGAAGGATAAACTGTTTACAGAGAGAGCGCATCATTTACGTTCTCTTGTCTGTTTTGTGAACCGTTTAGCTCTTTGACATGCCGATGAGAAAAGCCACTTGTGGCCCTCACCCCCGCCCTCCCCCAAACGGAGACATGACACTATGCCTGGAACAGGAAACGCACAATGAGAGATGCTTTTTTAACATTGTTGATTTTTTGCCTCATTCTTGCTATAAATGTTTCTAAACCGATAAAAAGGAGAGACGGTTTTCTGGCCATGTCTCCGTGGGATGAAACAATGCACCTTCTGTGGCCAGACACAGGCCGGCACAGTTGGATTTCATGGCTGTGTTAAGAAGCCCACAGCCTCCCCTGTGCCGTGCAGGAAAGGACAGGAGTTCCTGAACTAGCCAACTCAGCCGTGGTCCAGACCACCCATCAAATGGAAACAAAAACTAGCCCTATATTAGGGCCCGCCAGTGGAAGAATAATACGGAATGCTTAACGCAAATGTTGCTATGTCAACAGAACGGAGAAATCCCTGGGGAGGGGCTAGGCTTCAGAGAGCACACCGTCACAACAAACCGAGAACGACCCAGGGGAGAGCGGAACCGAGAGCGTTCTGACAGAGCTGCTGACGCGTGTCAAGAGGAGGCTGATGACTGTGTATCAACACACATTCACGCCATGGAGATGTTCTGTGCTGGGTGTGTGGGAGTGTGGAATGAGGGAGCGAAGGAACCGTGGCAATGCCTCTCAATGTGGTCCCCAACACGCCCTTACCCAAACGCAAGGTACTTGCGACTCCATTTAATGGCGGCAGTGTAGTGTGATGGGTAAGGAGCTGGTTCGATTCCCGGGTAGGACACTGCTGTTGTACCCTTGTAAAAAGTTGTGTACGTTGTGTTAATGCTGTTTTTTCCGGCAGAGGAGTTATATTAGTGATGCATAAAAACATAGAATATCCCAAATTTGCTAAGTTATTTGCCAAAATGCTATATACGGGATGTAGGCCATCCTGTGCTGGACAGAACATGTTTGGCTGGTGGATGCAATGTCCTGGGTAATGATGACTACGAGCCACGCTAGCCGTCACAAGCAGCCACCAGATATTTAGGGAGCGGAGTCCCAGACTCATGGAGAGGGCAGCTCTCGTCTGCCTCTGACCAGCCACAGGACATGCGTGAATGCCTGTACCTCTCTGCTGGCATCACGGTGCCTTGTGTCCCAGGAGCCTGTAGATCCATCGGGGGCACGGGGCGCCCCGTGTGCAGCGTGTTTACTGTACCGCCACACCGACCCTCAAACCTGCCGCTGCCAGCACAGGCGCCGGGGGAACTGCTCCTTTCCTTAATGCGAAAATTACAACCATCTGAAATATCACCCAAACATGTACTGCAGGCTAACTCGCTGCATTGTGGCTGTTTTTGCATTTTTTTTATTTATAATAACCTCTGCCCCCCGCCCCCCCATTCCCCCCTCTCATTCCCTTCCCTCATTTCTTTTTCTGCCGCTCAGGCGCTTTAAGACGTGCCAAGCATAACATGATTACCGTCACGGCCTGGGATCGCGGGGCAAACGTTGTCGCTCGAGAGAACCCTGTTTATTAATCGATGGCTCTGTTTATTTCTCCGAGCGGAGAAGGTGAAGGGCCCTCGGCCCGGCCGGTTCTGCATGAACAGCTCGCATCAAAAGGGAGGAAAAAACACCAAGGAAATGTAGATGAACCCCACAGCATGGAAGAGAAGAAAATAAAAAAAGAGAGAAAAAACAGCTGCCATGTGGTCCTCATTTGAGCGAGGTTTGAACAGTAAATGGAGCACGGAGAGAGCTGGCTAGCCACCCCCACATGCTCCTGCACATGCACCCTCCTCCCCCCTCCTTCCCCAGCGGGGGTGGGGGGGTTCGTGGTCCCACGCCGTTAAGCACACGATAGAAGGCCCACAAAGAGCCGGGTGCTCACAATTCCAGCTCTGTTCTGCCCCTCTGCTGTTTCCCATTTTCTCACGGATTCTTCTCATGCCAGCACTCCTCGTTTCCGTCGAGGTTCCACAGCCAGCCAGGAAAACAGAGGCATTTTGGGGAGGGGGGGGGGGTCTTCAACCGTTAGCGTGCGGTTCTTTGGGCCAGGTACTGTACTGTGTGGGCTGTGTGTAAGTTCGGCACGTTTCTTCAACACAGGAGAAACGGCAAGCAGAAGGTGGTACATTACGTTCAAAAATAAATAAATAAATCTGACTCCCAGAAGCAGAAGCGGGGGAAACTGCAATTCATAACAACTGTTAGACGGGTGATTAATTTGAAATACAATATAGGTGTAACCCGTATTGTAAATGCACGAATGAGTTGTTTTTATAGTGGTGCTTTTAAAGTCGACTCCACTATTCTTTTTCAATGTTCTGTTCCATAAACAGGAAGGCATTTGCATGGTGGTGTAACGTGTATGGGAGTGATGGAGGTTTCAGAAAGGGCTGGATTCTCATGATGATTTAAAACCAGAGAGCGAAAGGTAGGGTGCAGTTTGTATTAGACTGCAGGTCGGTGATGGGGATCGGGGGGGGGGGTCATATCCTCCCTTTCTGTTTGCGGGGGGTCAAAATCCAAAAGTCTTCTGCAGGGAACCCTCATCTTTTCAGCCAAGCAGCCTCACACTCAGCAGATGTTCCTGAGCTTTGCCATTTAGGAGATCATGTGTGAATGAAAGCTAAAGTCAGCATTCCAGAATGGTTGCTCCAGCAATCTGCAAGAGCTCAAGACCTTGTAGCATTTACAGAAAATGTTCCATTTCACTGTTAGCGTGAACAAAGCTGTAGCATTACTCGATTGATCGTACAAAGCATGACTCGTTTTTCTTCGCCATCCGGCAACTTACAGTTTCTTAATACTCCAAAGAAAAAAAGAAAGTAAATGGACCTTTAGGTCTACATCACATGTTATGACCTGCTTTGGTATCCCTGTTTCTAAAGTTCCTGTAGGTGCCCGTGCATGTCAAGCTATGGCAGGACATTAGCTGTTACAGTTAACTTTCGTTAGCTACTAACCTCAAATGTTGGCAAATGTTGGCTAGCTTCTCTGGCAGTAGACCAGTTAACAGAATCATACCACACCCAGACTGGACATCTTGTTTATTATCTTGACCTGTTTCCATAGCCCTTTTTGGAAGCATTTGATTGCCACTTGTTCAGGCAGCTGTAGGATGATACTGCATGGTGATTGGCGGAAAAGTTCATATGGAAGTGTTCACGCAGCAGTATTCCGTGTTTCATGTGTGAAAGTGGCTCCTGAACGGTCCTTCTCCACTCTGGTGTTTGGCATGCATGGGGGGCGGGGGGCGGGGGGGTCGGCCGTAATGCGCTTCGTCTGTGACTCCTGCCCCTGAGCAGGATCGCTTTTGGGGTCCCAGTGCCGTGCGGCCAGATGTTGGGCTCTCTGGCCCCTCAGGTGGATCTTGGCCTTTGTCCAGGGCCACGGTCTCACAGGAAGTCGCTTTGCTCCGTGGGATCAGCAGGACCCCAGTAAATCAGCGTGCGTTGTTGCTCCCCTGGCCATGCGCGAATTGGGAGCGCTGAAGTCCCTTTTCATCATTAACCCCCCCACCCACCCCCCGCACCACCCACATATTTCCTTCTGTCCAAACTCGCTATCTCCAGAGGCAGGGGTAATTGACTTCACAAACCAGATGTTGTAACAGTTCCCTCACGTTTTCCCTAATGAAGAAACAAATGACGTGTTAACCATGAACCAGCTAATAAGGCGCCGTTTCCTTTCCACCTCGGGTGTTCATGGACAAGATGGTGGAAAGAACTCTGATGTCAGTGTTCCTGTCCTATGTGATTACCTCAGCACACTCTCTGCTTGTCCTGTTATTCATCACTTTAATAAAGGGAAAGGGTACCATGATTGCAAAGCACTCTATCGGGTATCTGCCACTATAGGCAGAGCTTATGCAAAGAGATACCTACACTCCGTAAGTTACAAGCAGTAGCCTGTGTTTTAACAAAACTGGTCTTCCTCTGGCAGCAAAGCTGCTTAGATTGAATTTAAGAAGCGGAGTGACTGAGGATATGTGTTTGAACCCTGAGCTCCTCAAAGCAACTCTGTGTCCCTCAGAGCAACTCTGTGTCCCTCAAAGCAACTCTGTGTCCCTCAGAGCAACTCTGTGTCCCTCAAAGCAACTCTGTGTCCCTCAGAGCAACTCTGTGTCCCTCAGAGCAACTCTGTGTCCCTCAGAGCAACTCTGTGTCCAGCCTCTGACCTAGAGCAACTCTGTGTCCCTCAGAGCAACTCTGTGTCCTTCAGAGCAACTCTATGTCCCTCAAAGCAACTCTGTGTCCCTCAGAGCAACTCTGTGTCCTTCAGAGCAACTCTGTGTCCCTCAAAGCAACTCTGTGGCCCTCAAAGCAACTCTGTGGCCCTTAGAGCAACCGAATGCCCCTTAGGGCTACTTTAAGTGCTCACTTGTTGCAATCATGAGAATGTTCTCTGCGTCTTGTTTGTGTGAAGAGCTTTCCTGCTCATAGTCATTTCTCGCCTACTCCCTTTACCCTGTGATTTAGGCTAGCTCTTGAAATTTGCTTTGACATCGGTTGTTTGGTCCGTTGTTTGTTAACATAACTACGGTTTCTCTGTGCAAGGAATTGTCATCGTAATTTTAAACAGTCATCGAGCTGGAATGTCCAATGAGCCTCCTCCTGGTGATTGTTTTTTCTGAAAGGCAAATGCATAAACAAGGAGCTTGGCTCGGGCCTTTTAACGTGAAGCATGTCGGCCAAAAGCACTGATAGCCGTCGAAAGGAAACATTTCTCGAAAACCAGCACAGCGGCCTCGCCAGACTGCACCACTTAAAAACGTATTTATCATTTTATTTTCCCAAAAAAGTACACGCACATTTGCAATATGTTGTAGCGTTTTATTTTCATAGGGTCATGTATTGCCTTGATGTACACCCACACCTCCCTCTTGTCTCTGATTTAATCTCTCGTTCTCCCACACGTTTCCTCATTCTCACACCCACTCTCTCTGCTCGCCACAAACGGTCGCACAGCCCTGTAAGCTGTTGAGGTCTGTTACAGATTACAGTTTGCGTTGTCACAATTCGAGTGTGCGGTCTTCGCCGGTCAGTGTAGCAGCTGCAGTGCAAACATGCACACCGACGTAAACCGTATGCTACACTGCAGGGCGCTACAGATGTTTGCTGTTTAGGACACTTTGCTTCACCCCTCCTGTCCTCCCCAAGCTGTTATTTTACGGGCGTATAAAATGAAAGGTTTGTTTTTCCTGTGTAAACAACAAGAAGAGGAATCATCTTGCAGAGGAAATGTACACACAGTGACAGGCATTATGTTTTTTTTTTTTTTTTATGGCTTGCGAACATTATTTAAGAAGATGTTAAACACTCATTAATCCTGCACACGTAGAGCACAGCCCCCCCTTCCCCATACAATCCAATAACTATGTCATAGTGGAAACTCCTCGTCACCAGTGACTGGCTCCCTGGACTGCTTCACTGAGATGACAAAAGCTGGACTTCATCAGCGTAGGCTGTGGATGGTGAGTTAATGGAGGCTGTTTCACATGGAAGAAGACAACAGTCAAGGGCCAAAATAAAATAAAAACCAAGGAAACGCAGTAAAAAAAAAAGAAAAACGACTGGCCAACCGAAGGAGCTCTGAATGCCACTGTAGCTCCAGTTAACGCAGGCTCTCAAACAGACCTCTGCAGACCTGGTCACTAACGGCGTCATACGTCACATGACCATGAAAGGCAGAAGCCTTCTGTGTTGGTATATGCCGTGCTAATGAAGGTTTGAGAGTTTAATCTAGAGCAGGGTTCTTCTGATACTTCTATTTGTAAATCAGTGCATGAATAAGCTGTGTTGTACAGTACATGTGTGTAACGTAGAGGTCTTCTTGAAATAAAAATAGCTATTGATTATTATTCTGTAACTGTTGCAAGGTGTGATGACCCTAGTTGCAGACCTGGACATAGTTTTCATGTTGGGTGTCTCTAAATCATGCATGTCTTTGGCCCCCTGGGCAACAAGGTGATCTAGAGCAGTGTTTCTCAACCCTGGTCCTGGGGACCCGCTGGCCTGCATGTTTTAGATGTTTCCCTGCTCCAACACACCTGATTCAAATGGATGGGTTGTCGTCAAGCTCTGCAGAAGCCTGATAACGACCCATTCATTTGAATCAGGTGTGCTGGAGCAGGGAGACATCTGAAACATGCAGGCCAGTGGGTCCCCAGGACCAGGGTTGAGAAACACTGCTCTGGAGTATTACGCAAAATGCTGCCCCTTTTTTACTCCAGAGTTTTCTCAGGAGGCAGCTCAATTAGACCAGACAATGCTGTGCCTCTGACAAGCAGTGAGACACAGGGTGTGTCTGGGGTCGGAGTTCAGCGTTCAGCGGCGGGCGAGAGAGAGAGAGGGAGGGAGAGAGAGAGCGAGCAAACAGAGCCGCACCCCCAACTACTGCAGCGTCAACTCTTTCTTTTCATTCGGAATCCCTCGCTTTTTTTTCTTTTTCTCTTTGGCTCAGATTGATTAATGAGGCGAGGAGAGGCTGCGAAAGGAGCCCGACGGAGAACACTTACCTGAGGACAAATGTGTCTCCGCGGCTGCCAAGCAGGTGCACGCCCTGCTCGTTATGTCCTCGGTCGTTGTGTAATCCGGTATTAATTAAAGTTCACAAAGTGGCCCTGCCTTGGGACTTGTCTGGCTTGGCTGGAGCAACGAGCTCCACGGAAAAATGGCTTTCTAGGCTTTGTGTTCTCATGAATGATTTTCTGTGCCCGAGAAAACCAAGGCAAATGTATGGCTTCCATTTTTTTCCATGCGCAACCATTGAAACAATATTTATCTTAAACGCACTTTTATTTTTTACTGTGGCACAAGGAGCTCTTTCAGCAGAGAAGAAAACATGGCTGAATGCTGGCTTGATTACAGACCTGGCCCTTTCCCTCTGACCCTAAGGATCATCTTGGGGTCACCCCCTGCCCAAAATCCCTTTCTGTACATTGTTTTATAATAACACGCAAGAATTTATTAATCTGACATGTACGCCAACAGATTAATTTGAGGAACGCTTTGATCAGGCACAGTATCCATGGCTGAAAATTTGAACCAATCAACAATAATGAATTAGCGGACCAATCAGAGGAGGGGGCGGGGGGGCAGGTGGGTTAAAAGGTGAAGGTGGAATGCATTAATCTCTGCTTTCAGCATAAAAGTACAGGCTTGTTACTGCCTGGCCTGCAATCAGGGAAAAGAAACAAATTAAATGACCGTTAACAAGTGATTAATGGAACAATTAAGCTTCAGAGAAGTAAACAAAGAGTCAGATTGCACTGCCTCGGCTGGTTTGGCTTTTCACTCCTCCCTCTGTGTTTCTCTTTCATTCGCATTGTCCATCTATCTTTCCACATCTCCACTGAGAAAAGGATAGCAGCGTTGACGATTGAGAAGGTGTTGACAACCTGAAAAAATGTTGTTGCAGAAGTCAGTGGATGTAATTGTTCTTGTGTAATGGTGTAAGGAAGCCTGTTGTGCGTTTCACACGCTTATCGTAACCTGCTAAAATAAGTTGCAGTCATGAGCAAGATAATTTCATCAGAGCATTTTTTAGTTTAGTCTGGCAATGTTTTGCTTTGGAAAACTGCTAAAAGTAGTATGTCTCTGTGTGCATATGTGTAAATGTGTGTGCTTGCACACCACACTACACCACGCTGCACCACAATACACCAAACCACACAACACTACACTAAACCAAACCATGCTACACTAAATCACACCACCCGAACCACGCCACACTACCAGTAAACCATGCTGCTGCACTGTATCAGTTGAATGTAGCAGATGTGTTATCAGCATGCCAAACCGTTTGTACTTCTTCACATTCCTGCTGCATTGAATGCAGACTGCACATTGCGAATGCCAGTGTGGCTGGCTGTGGGGGCCATCTCAGGCTGCTGGGGGGTGCAGACTGTTTCCTATTGGTCAGCATCTGTGAGGAGTCCTACAGTGCAGGATCTGCTCCACAACGCTGCACTGGCAACAGCTGGGCTTCGTCAGCATTGTTGCTATGACAATTAAAAAACAAATGTCTGAAAGGCAGTCTAAAGTATGGTGTGTGTATGCACATGTGTGTGTTTGTGTGTGTGTGTGTGTGTGTGTGCATGTGTGTGTGTCTGTGTGTGTGTGTGTGTGCGTGTATGTGTGCGTGTGCACGTGCACGCTTTCTGCTTGTTGTTTCTGCTCCACCTTATCTTACTCTTGCTTCATATTCTGAAGGCCAGTAGGCACCAGTGTTGGTTCACTCCTGTGTGAGACCACAGCGAAATGCCTTCGCCAAATGTTCTCGTGCAGCCTGCTGCTGTAGCCGAGGACTTTACAGGAGCGGCAGTTCCCATAAACAGCAGGGCTAATGAAGTCATTAAGAGCAGAAGCTGGCGTGGTGTCCTCAGACGGTTGTGCTCCTCCGTTTTAAAGCCTTCTCTCTGCGGTGCTGGTGCCGGAGCGTGTGCCGTCTTCAGTGAGGTGACAGCTGTTGTAGACCTTCTCTCTCAGTCCTTCTCATGCTCAGCAGTGCACCGGTGCTGACCTGGGAGCCAGGGATGGTATCTGAGTGGGGACATATGCTGCTGTACGCAATATGCTCCTCTACTGTCTGGTTCAGCTGCTCAGCAACTGTGATAGTCACAGGTAAAAACCTGCGTTCGGTTTCTGAAGCACAGAATGTGCTGTGCTTATAATACCATGTGTGACTCAGGTGTATTGACACGCTCCTTGTCATGAGGACAGTGAGTGTTTACACACGCCTCTCCGTGAAGACTTCACTTTGTGAAGAAACAAAACCGCAGCGTTTCGAAAGGAGGAGTGCTGTCAGCGCATTCGCACGTGTAGCTGCGGGTCGCGGCCGAGCCTGACGGCCGGGGTGTTGAAGAGCCGGCGGCAAGAGGTTTTAAGGTCGCGGCGGGGTCAGCTATAGGCGTACCGAGCCAGCTGGTCGCGAGCAGGCGCACACCAGAGCCGTCTCCCCGTGCTCAGCACGCCGAGGTTCGGTTGGCTGTTGGCGACCAGCCTTTGACCACTGGACCAGTCACAGAGCTGGATGGGAAGCGCGCTGAATGCCTTCAGTTTCCGAGTGACTTTAACTCCATGAGAAAGCGTAAAACCCAACAGCGCTGCGAGCATTCGCTTTTCAAATGACGCTGGGGAGAAAAAGCTAATTGTGAAGATCAGTCAAAGAAAATTGGCAGCGATCATAGGCACTGCAAGTGAACGCTTGCAGATGGCTGTGGCTTGTATTTTTAACTTGCACTGTCATTGTATAAATGAAGCCACATTTCAGCCGTACCGGTCCAGCTTAACTCTGCAGCGCCGTGTTCTCTGCACTGATACCTCCGTCCCATCTGTGGGCTTACATTACGGCGGAGGTCTGAAACTTGTTTTTTTTTAAACGCTGGATCGTAAAGATGAGCGCAGATGTGCTCCTCCGCGCTCCGGAGGGTTTGTTTTGCTGCCCTGGTGCAGATCGGATTCAGGGACGCGTCCCCCATCCCTGCGGTGTTCAGGCACACAGTATGCTTTTTTTCTGAATGGTGAGGAGTCAGTGAGAGGATACCGGGCCAGGCCCGCGGAGCAGCCTGCGGGTGGGTGTGCAGTGAGCGCGCTCTGTTCCTGTGTCACACACACTCCCCAGGCCTCACCCTGCACAAAATGGCGTCGGGTCCTCCAGAATGACCGGTCCAGGCTAACCTGCAGTCATTGGGCTGATGTGCGTAGAAGAGTCCAGCAGATTCTCCGGGTCTCAGAACTCTGGTTGAGCTGGTTGAGCTGAGGCAGTGGCCGTTTGCCTGGTAGGCCGAGATCTCCCTGGCCTGTTGAGCAGGAACAGGACAGGACCACCCTGCTGTATTTTTAATCCCTGTGGATATGCCAGCTGACTTCACTGTGTGATCCTGTGGTACAATCATGGTCCTGTCAGCCTGGGTCAGCTGGGTGTGCAGGCGTGTGTGTGTGTGTGTGTTTGTGCGTGTGTGTGTGTGTGTGTATATATGCATTCATGTGCATGTGCATGCATGCATGTGTGTAGCTGTGTGGGGGGTGTGTGTGTGGGTGCCTGTGCATACATGTGCATGTGCATGCATGCATGTGTGTAGCTGTGTGGGGGGTGTGTGTGTGGGTGCCTGTGCATACATGTGCATGTGCATGCATGCATGTGTGTAGCTGTGTGTGGGGTGTGTGTGTGGGTGCCTGTGCATGCATGTGTGTGTGTAGCTATGTGGGGGCGGGTGTGTGTGCACGTGTGTGTGTAGATATGGGGGGGACGTGTGTGCATGCACGTGTGTGTAGATGTGTGGGGGGTGTGTGCATGCATGTGCGTGTGTGGGGTGTGTGTAGATGTGTGGGGGGTGTCAGGACCCCCGTGCAGTCTGCAGGATGTTCCCATGCAGCAGAGAAACAGGCAGCTGGTTGGACGGCCGCCAAGCCAAACCTGGCAGGGCTGGAATGGGAGAAGCGCGGGGATGGAAACACAGATCATGTTTCTGTTTCCTGAGCGCCGCGAGATGCCAGGGGCCGGGGGTGGGGGGGGCAGGGGGCAGGGCGGGCCAGTCGAGAGCAGAGCAGAGATCTGGGGCGCAGCCTGACAAGTCGAGAAAGGAGAAGGATAGTAGAGTGCACCGGAATACAGGAGGGGAGAGGATGTGTTGCTATCTCCCCTTCAACCACTTTCCAACACAATCCCCCCCCATTCAAACACCCCTGCAACACCTCCCCCCCTTCCCCCGTTCCAACACTTTAACCCCCCCCCCCCACCCGGTTTTTTCCACTGAGATTTTGGTACATTTTCCCCCGTATGGAAGTGATTAATCTTGGCATCTGAGACTCATTGCCGTGAAAATGTTTGACGTTCATCAAGATGTGCGCTGTGATGTCATGGGGCCCGGGCTGGTGAAAGTGGGGGGTGGGGCTGGGGCTGGGGGGGGGAGTGCTGTGTCAGGATCGGGGGAGCAGCGCTGAGCCCCTCCCTCCCCACTGCTCTGTAAATTAGCACATCCTTGATGGAAAACATGCCTGAAACTCCAGTCCAGAGGCCTACCAAACCCTGGCAACACCCCCTCTGTGGTCAAATACTGTTTCAATTAAATACCCCACCCCCCTGCCCCCAGAACATAATAACTTCATTGAAGTTCTACCAGACAAATAAGCTGGTTTTATACCAGATACTCTGCATTTCACTGCGTGAGTGTCGAATGCATTGTGTCTGGTTCTAATGAACAGCGGCACGTTTTGTTTAATCGACTGCACTAACGCTGAGAAGAGGTACGAAGAAAAAAACAAAAAAACAAGGAGTATGCTAAGACATTCCTTGTAGGCAATCAAATGCATATAGAAAAAAAGGAAGTTCCGAGAGTCTGCTGTGTGACTGACTGTTACAGCAGTGAGTGCTTAATCTCCTCTCACTGCCAGTTAAAACACATGAACTGTGTGACTGGAATTTGTGTAACACACACACACTCGTATATAAGCACAAATAAAAAAATATCCACACACATAAACATACAGAAACATGCGCACACACACACATGCTCACACACCAGCACACTCACACACACACTCGTATATAAGCATGCACAAACACACTCATGCACATGCACACGCACACACATACAAACATACGCACATAAAAGTGCGCACGCACACATAAGTACACATGCACACGCACTCACACACGTACAAACATACGCACATATGTGCATATAAGTGCACACACACACAGACACACACACTGACACACCTAACAGATTGAGGAGGTGCAGAGGGCGGTGTGTTGCTGTGCGCTGTGAGCGCTGGGCTCCTGGGCTGTGCGCTGTGAGCGCTGGGCTCCTGGGCTGTGCGCTGTGAGCGCTGGGCTCCTGGGCTGTGCGCTGTGAGCGCTGGGCTCCTGGGCTGTGTGCTGGTGAGCAGCTGCCCGTGTGAGTGGGGAAGGCGGGACTGGAACAGGGCAGCATGCAGGGCCGGGGCGGGCGGAGGGCTGGGCTTTAACGAGGCCTAACGGCCTGCACACAGCCACCTTTGTTACGCACGCCTAAATTTAAACCATTCCCAGGGTGTCCTTGGAACAAGGAAAGGCCCGGCCGACCCCCCCCCCCCACCTCCCAGCTCACCGCTGGAACAACAGGAAACACATGCGGGGGAAGGACGGCAGATAGCGGCCGAGCCCTCGAGGGTCAGCACCGCCGCTGGGTCAGAGACCCGGCGACCCAGCGACCCACACAGCGCCACGCCGTGACCCCCCCCTCCCCACGGGGCACATCCCCATCCTGCCAGCGTGACCGCGGCCCGGGTCAGAACCGAGCCGCCCCTGCCCCGCTCCCAAAACCTGCTCCAGGAAATGTAAGGTGTGTGTGCTGGAGCGGAGGCTGTGAGGGGAGTATTTTTAGATTCATCACTGGAAGGACTGCAGGTTGGACAGAGTAGTCGCGTCCTTGGCGATGGTTACATCATAAATAAACAGGGAAGACTGCGGCTCTGGCCCCGCCCTCGTACCCCCTCTCCTACCGCCCTCCGAAAGGTTATCACCCTCATTAAGACACCTCTGACATCGTGCTTGGGTGAGCCTTCCCTGCTCACTATCAATATCCGCTCTAGTGGCATTGTCTCCTGTGATGCTGGGAGGCTAACCTGCGCTAGCTTGGGTGTGAAGCTCAGTGTCGAGTGGCTGAGCCCCAGTCCTGTTCATGAATGTCATGTTATTGCAGTAGTGTGGCAACTGTAATGTCTTTCTCCACCACCCTCTGCTTTCCCACAAAGTCCTAGAATTGGGTTTCGCCTCATCTCTCCGGCCTTTAAAAGCAGCCTGTTGAACGCTCCAAACGACGCTCGTCTTGCTGAAGTGAACGGTGAAAGGGAGCGGAAGGGGAGACTGTGAGGGAGGGGCTGAAAGGAGGTATCTAAAACTCCTGTCCTCTTTTAAAAAAAAAAAAAAAAAGACGTTCATGCGTGGAACTGTCAACAGCCGCGCGGCCCGCAGAAGAACCGCCGTCGGATACGCTCCCGCTGACCTGCGTCGCTTTTTATCCCGCCGGCCTTACCCGTCCTTCCAGCGCAGCCCGCGTGACGCCCCACCCCCCTCAGCACGCTTCATTTCCTGTGGCCCAAGGCCACATCGCAGCCGCGACAAAAAAAAAAAACAACAAAACAAAACAAGCCAGTTTCTCCAACGGCACAAAATGGTGGTGGTGGATGCCTGGGGGTTTGGCAGGGTGGCGGAGCAGGGCCTGGGGCTTCAACAGAAAACTGTCTGTCTGTTTTTTTCAAACTTTAATGACTGCGTTGATATCGTTATGAGTCTAGGAGCATATTTCACTGCGAGTCTCGCCCACGTGCGCGCACACACACACACACACACGCACACGCACAAACACACACAGATGAGACGAGTGAGAGAGAGAGGTCCTGCTTTAAAGGTCATTTCTGTCCTGTTGGAACACGACGGCAATCAGCGTGAACCCAAAACAACGGGGAGGAACCCGGGGAACTGGGCTTGTTATTCTCCAGCCCGCAGCTGCGATGGGAGATTTGGGGCTGGCGCTGGTCGCCAGAGGGGCACGCGGTTTGGGGAGGAGAGATAAATCCAGCCCCCCACCCATTACCCCCACCCCCCTTCCTCCTCCACCTTCACCCAGGTATGCGGTAATAACACCCCCGCGTCCATCCTACCTGGAGCCCAGACGTTTTTGGGTGTGCTGACATGCTAATCCTCCCTGGGGCCCCGCAGGGCCCCCTCTCTGATCGCCCTGCCACTCAGAGGCTCCACTGGCATCATGGGAAAAATCCACATCCATCAGAATCAGATCTGTCCTGTCAAACACTTGGACTGGTTTTTTTTTTTTTTGATTGAGAATTCACAGACTGCATGAAGCACAAATGTATAGAGGTCCAAACAATTCAGTGATCATATTCTGACAGGCTGAGGCCATATTATATTATTTTGTACACAAGCTAACTGTATAACTATATATTTTTGATTGTCAGTTGTGTGGCCATGAAACTACTTGCTATTTGCAACAGTGTTATTCAGGGGTAATTCAGTGTAAAATGAAGCCCTTTTCATTCATTCACATGGGACTCCGATAGTGTTTCTTAGAAAAAATATCTTTTGAGGATATTTAATCCCAATTATTGCAGTTAACGTAACAAGGCGTAAGGAATTGCATGATTAATTCTTTTGATGAGCTTCCCTGTTCAGAGATTTGCCAGCGGAATGACCTGAAACTACCCTGACCTACCACACTCCCCTTAGTCCTGCCAGCATCCACTGTGCCCACCGCGGAAATAGCTGCTATTAATAATAACAGATAATATTCGTTAAAAAAGCAACACTTTAATGCAACGCATTTATTATCGTTTTAAAAGGCTATTAATGAATCCCGCTTTTGAACAAAACCAGAGACTGTCGCCAGAAAACCGAACAAAATGTTCCGAGAATGAAGGTCACTTAATCACTGATAAGAAAAATACATATGAAAAATGACATGTGAAGAGAAAGGGGGAGCTGGAGGGAGATGGAGAACCGGCTTGCACCTGGAATTAAGCCACACTTATCTTTTTATCCCTCTCCTCCTCCCCCTTTTTCAGCCCCTTTCTCCTTTATTCAGTCTCCCAATCCCTCCTTTTTTTTGACCCCAAAGCTATTCCAGGCATAATAAAAAATAAACAGAGAATTTGTGGGAATTTGTGTCCATCCAAGCCTAATTCAGCTATGAAGCAACATTACTGTTATGTAAAAGATCTGTTGAACGGTTCACATCACATTTTATTTTATTCTTTTGAACGGGGTCTAATTTGGTTGCATAAGCTGCATAAGGTTGGGTGGAAGGAAAAGAATTAGGGGTGCAGGGGTGGGTAGAGTGGGGGGTATAGGGCATGAGCAACAGCCAACTCAGTTACCCAGAATTCCTCTTGAGAGCGAGATCATTTTGACCAGGAGGCCAGCAGTGGGAGGGGAATGATGTTTTATGGTCATGCACAGTTCAGCAAAGGGCTTTTCAGACTGGTTTGCATTAACTGCAAGAAACCGCTCTGTTTCTGTGACCTCTATAACAGTGTTTGACAAAGTCCAGTGACATTGCAGTGGATCGCCCTTGGGAACACAGTGTTCCCATTCACTTAGTATGGGAATGCTAGATAGACGTGGTGGGTGAGAAGTTGCCGTTGGCAACCGGTGTCTTTGTGAAATGTGTTAAATACAAGCGGAGATTATCTGACCTTGGAGTGTGTTACTCAGTCAGTGTGAAATGAACTCGAATTGCAGCTCTCGGGAAAATTAGACGGTGACCTTGTGGAGCTTATTTTGATTTGAGAAGTGCGACAGATCCAGGCCTGGAGACAGACTGCTGGGGAGGGAGTATTCAGCTTGTTTTTTTCACCCTGAAACCTCCTCCTCTCGTCACATGACCATGCCCAAGCACAGGGATGTTGAACCTGATTCTAAGTGTCTGTCTGTCTGGGTGATTTGTGTATATGTTTCCATTTGTGTAAAAACATTGCAAAGAATAAACAGTGCTGCTCCTGCATTTTGTTGGTTAACCCTCAGACGTGCACTAAAACGTATCATTCTGCTAAGTGTGAGTGTACTCAGTATGTATGTGTGTCCACTGCCATGACCTTTGACCCAGAAAGAGGTGACCACTGACGTTATCTGGACCTCTGTCGTTCCTGAATGATCCTGTGGAACGCTAACACCACACTTCCCACAAATCCCACCCGGAGGGAACCGGGCACCAGTGTCCCGGATCGCGATGGGAAATTCCAAAATCCCTGCAGCTGTCCATTCCATCGGAATTACCACAGGGGTATCTCGTGCTCAAATCTCATAAAGGCCTCACGGGATAAAGCATGATACATGGAAGAGGTAACGTATCTGGGAAGAGAGAACTTCATTATAGCTGGGTCCACTGTGTGCTACGCATTTTTCCCATTTTGTGAGTGTATCTCTCTCGCGTCTCTCTTTGTCTCACTCACGTTCAGTTGGTGGGAACCTGCTAGGGGCACGCACAAGCTCCTAATCTTCCAGATCAGCGGGCGTGAGTGCTGAGTGAGGCGTATGTGCGCATTAAGTCCCTCTTAAACCGGTTTCATTGGGGGGTGAGAGCGGCGTTGAGATAAGAACTCACGGCGAGGTTTAGGGGCGTGCGTGTGAGTTCCATCCAGCCGTGCCCGCGGCCACATCTGCAGCCGATCAGAGTTTCCACATCGGCGCTGGAGGTGTTGATGTGACACAGCGCATGCCGTGCCAGATCAGGCGGCGTAGCGTACCTGCTGCGTGTGCACGTGCGTGGGTCTGCAAGGGAATCGTCTTGGCTGAAGCATCACCAGCGATCTGAGAGCTCACCTTGCTGGACTCGCTTCACCCTTGATAGTAAGCAGTGAGTCCTGCCATCTGGTCATGAGATGAATTGTACACAAATGCTGACAAATGCAGTAAACTTACTGATTACGTACAGACAGGATACAGCAAACGGATGGCTGGATGGTTTTAGAGTTCAAGGCAAAGTGAGGGCTATGCCTACATCCAGAACCTCTGAAATCGCGTCTTTCCTTCCTGCACCTGGTCTATAGAACAGAGAAAGATCATGTGTGGAAGAAACATCATCTTGTCAGTCAGTGTTCAGAGAAACGACAGAGCGAGGGAGGATGGTGCCTCATTTGGACAGGTCCCGACCAGCAGTCCTTTTCAGGCCCGGTCCAGATGCTGGGACCTCCTCTGTCCCGAGACTCGCGTAGCCCCCCACTTCCCCTGGCCCTTATCCTCCCACGACTGGTACGTTACGTGCGACCGGTCTGGGTTCATTCCTGTCCCGTGACCTGTCGACAGCTGCGTCTCCAGAATGCGCGTTGGCATCTCGCTCCGCTGGACGTGGCGACCCCCCCCCCCCTCCCCCAAACCCACACGCGTACACTGACCCCCCCCACCCCCTCAAACTGCGGGTACTGTTCAGACATGTGGTCATTAATGGGGGATTAACGGGGGGGATCAGAGCGAGGTCCGGTCTCCCAGCCAGGCGGACGTGGTGGGCAGCTGTGTGGGGCTGCGGAGGCTGGGATCGCCACCAGGGCTGGGAAACTGCATCATTAAGCCATTCTCCCAGGACCGCCAGTCCTCGTGTTTTGTCTCAGGCGGACATCAGCCACTTGCCAGCGGTGCCCGAAAGCCGTGCGTACTGTCTCCCTCCAAACTCGGAATTCCCGAGCACGATAAAAAAACGGATTCTTTACAACGTTTACCGACGCAACATTGCAGTTTAGTCACATGGGTTTTTGAGCCAACTTCTAAAGCTGTTGACTCAGTCATTTAGAAAATAAATTAATATCGCTGGTGCAATATGACTCCACTGCAATTGATTCATAGAATTGTTGAAGTTTTGGCGAGTTAATGAGCTGCTTTCAACACGGGTTTGGGGAATTATTCAACATCAAACAGGATGAGAGCATGTGAATTAAAAAAAAACAAGATGGATGTAGAAAGTTTTTGTATGGCAGAGACAGTGCAGCTCTGCTGAACTTTAAGTTTCTTTTCAAAACTCTTGGGAGGCCATTTGTAGCCAGCGGCTCCTCCAGCTTCGTGCTGTGTAATGGCGAGTGTTGATGATTGGCTGGGACTGTGCCAGCGTGTGACAGTAATTCTGTCCGACAGTGCGAAGATGTTGCAAAAGGATGGCCTCCCCAGACAGAGTCTGCCTCAGCCATGGAGCTGCGGTCTCGGCCTGGCTCTCTCAAAGTCAGTTTGGCCTTGGTCTCGGTCTACGCTGTGTAAAAATATTCTTTGACATGTGTTATTGCTTTTTTCGCTCTGCAATCTGTATGATTCTCAGCGTCCTTGTGAGTCTTTATCTTGGATGAAGTGGTGTTTAGTCCATCAAAATGACTACCATTATACACACAGACGTATACGTACAAACAGACTCGCTTGTAAAACTCGCAGGCAGAAGCCTCAGTGACATTACAGAACCTCCTCCTGCATTTCAATGGCCTGATCGTCTTCCCTCATCCCAGTAAATCTCTGCAACCTCCCATGTTTCACATCCAGTGCTTGTAAAATTTGAAGCCTGTGATTTCACTTATTACCAACTCAACGTGACGTTTATAGAGCAAACACAAATATACGTTTATCCAGTGAAATAAAAGTACATCCTCATTCTCAAATGTTTTGAGTTCAGCTCACAGCCCTGTCCTCCATTTCCTCAATAAAATGGCAAATACTCTCACACACAAACACACACGTGCACAAATTTGCACAGAAAAGCACAATGTATGCATATACACACACGCATAAAAACACATGCCTGCTCATGCCAACACAACCCCCCCCACCCCACCCCCACAGAAAAAAGACACATGTACATGCAAACGCACACACGCACATGCACACACACACGCACACACACTCACGCGCAGTGCAGGGAGGTGCAGGGAAATGCACAGGTCTGTGAGTGAACGGAATCTCTTGGTCCTTCCTCTGAGTGGGATTCCTTTCTTCACAGTTACCTGAAGCATAAACCCCTTTATTAGCTCCTAATGGAGAATTTACTGGCATGGAGATTTACTGCAGCCCCTAAGGATTCTGGGTGCCGGAGTTTGCTAATAAAGAGGATGATTGTTGCCCGTGAGCCCCCTCCCAGCCCTTCTTAAGGCTTGGCCTTCTGTCTTTGGCAACCGACTCGCCATCTAATGGTCAAAAACACCTCAATAAACGTCCAAACCCACCACTTTCAGTAATCGCAGCACATTATTGCAAATTCAATAAAAATTACTTTTTTTTTTTGTTCCGTAATTATGGGACTCGCTGACTTGTGGGAAAGAGCCCTAAAAATAGGGGCCGCGGTTGAAGTATCAGAAGAGAAAACAAACAGGGTCTGGACTCTGCATGACCGCCGCTCGCTGCCACCGACCCCTCCGCCTCTCAAGTGTTTTTAAATTCTTCCTGCTTTGTGAGGCCGTTAATCACCCCCCCAGCCAGCTCCTCATCTCTTCCTCTTCCCTGCCAGACTCCCCCTTCTCCCTGCTGCTGCTCCCTGGTCCTCTGCCGGGAGGAGGAAATGGAGTGCCTCCTCTGCGCTTTTCAGTGTCCGGGAAAAGAGGCCAGATATCGAGGGCCCGGCGAGATGGCGGACGGGCTGCCGGTCGCCGTCCTGTCAGACTCCGCCAGGGGGTTGTGTCCTAAGGTCCATAGTTTTATTCCCGAATCTGTGCGATGTACTCCCTGTAATTGTCAGAAAAACGTGTGTGTTTATCTCTGAATTATATCTGAGTTGTCCTCTTTGTCGGCCCCATATTGTTGCGCCAAATTGTAACTGTTGCTGCGGTGGTTTCAGTTTTGTTTGGTATTTAAGAGGTGAGACTGCACAACAGCTTGGCTTTAAAGGAGATACATTAGGTTAGGGCTCCAGTGTGGCTTGGTTGCTAAAGGTACTCTCTCTGAATACAGCCCAAAGCTTCAGGATCAAGTCTGTCTATATCAGTAGCAGGACTGACCAAATGGACAGTGACCAGGAACCAACACCATTGACCTAATCCCAGGTGGGGTGAGCAGTTTTAAGCTAGCTTGGTCCTGCTTTGCTAATATGCCACAGCTTTCCAGCTGTCGTCAGAGAGAAATGCATCTCTTCACCAATGAATGCTAGGTTTCCTGTAGTACTGTGTGGCCTGTACAGTGTCAAATAGTCACTGGCTTTCAGGCAGGTCCACAAAATTCAGCTACGGGGGAAAGCGGGACAAATTTGTTTTGGGTTAGGTGGGTGGGGGTCACAGAGGCACCTATTGCATGGAGAGATTGATGTGAAGACACCCCCCTTGCACTGGCCCCACCCTCATACAGCCCTGTGGTGCTTTATTCATCATAGTGTTTGGCCCTGTGTGTGTGGGAACAACAGTGTGTGGACGTGCATCCATCTGTTATCTATACCGCTTATTCCTGGTCAGTGTCACAGGAGGTGCGGGAGCCTATCTCAGCATCCATTGGACAGGAAACTGGAATTTACTCTGGACACGTGAACACGGGGATAGCATGCAAACTCATGTGTATCTGTTCTAGCTTGTATGTATGTGTGTATGTGGGGGTGTGTGTTTGTGTAAGTGTGTGCGTGTGGGTGCATGTGCGTTTGTGTGTTTGTGTGTGTGGGTGCGCGTGTGTTTATGTGTGTTTGCGCATGTGTGTTTGTGTGTTTGTGTGTATATGTGTGTGTGTGAGTATGTTACTCTCTGAATATGCTGTACAGAGCACCATTCACACACTCATTAATTCATGAATGGAGGTGTCTGCGGGAGTGGCCTTGGGGAGCTGTTTGGCCCACAGGTCTGCAAACTGGGCTCTGTTCACCTCCTCCTCTCAAACACACTCCTGTGGACGGCAGGACCCGGGCCCTCAGTGACCCACTTAACTCCGGAGCGTGAAAAAAGCTACTTAAGAATGTTTTCTCAGGGATATTGAATAAATACACAAGTAAACAGCGGAGAGGCAGAGCTGAAGAACTGAGCCGCTCTGTGCTTCACTGCAGAGGCTTTGAGAGCTCTCGCTCAATCTCCCTCTCTCTCCTCCATCTCTCCCCCCCTCTCTCTCCATCTCTCTCTCCATCCCCCTCTCCCTTCTCTGATCCACAGGCTCTGACAGCATCAAAGAAAAGGCTGTTTCACCAGAATGATCATAAGTTTCAGAAAATCATTTCGCTAGCTAAATATTTTCATCTGACGCCTCTGTATCCTTCTTGTCACAGAGGAAAGGGGCAGCTTGTGTGAGGGCAGTAAGTCTGACATGTAATAAATCCTGGTGTGTGTGTGTGTGTGTGTGTGTGTGTGTGCAGTTCTGTGTGCGCGCATGTACATGTGAGTGCTGGTCTGTGTGTGCTTATGTGCGTGTGCATATAAGTGCTTGCTTGCACCTGTATGTATGTGTGATATATTAACTTCGATTTTATTCATTACTTTCCTTACTTAAAGCATAGTACCTCACTCTCTCTCTCTCTCTCACTCACTCTATCTGTCCCTCTTTTCCACGAATACTCGTGCAATACCGTGAACACAACACAAATGCAGCCGCGACCATGCACATGCGCACACGCAGCATGCACACACCGCCACATTTCAGGGAAATGTCACATTTTCTTTCTCTTCCTTTTCATTCTTTTGGAGCAGAGTCAAAGGACACAAAATGATTTTGTCTTGGATATCTGCATAGAAAAAGATAAGCAAACATTCCCTGAGAGATGAAAGAGAGATGGGGTGATTGTGCAGAGAGATAAGATCTGACTAATTATGTGGGAGAGATACAGTCATGTTTATAGCGGGGAGGGTGAGATGGTCACATCACTAACTTTCTGGCTTTATGAAAACTCAGGAACTGAGAGATAAATCAATTGTCTTCTGGTAAGCCTGACCTAGACCACTTCATGCGCAGTCAGTTCTGTGGTAAAACTCCTAAAAGTTCTTTCCTGATTCCAAGCCTACATCCTAAGCATAGGTACACACACACACACATGCAGACGACAAGCTAGAATGTCCGATACAATGCCGAAAAACGAATACAGGCTCAGAAACATACCAGTATAATATAGAGAATACATGTACAGTACACAAACGTGCACACACAAAACACTTTAATTAATGCATATACTGTATATTACACAAAAACTGTCTTTGGAGTGGGGGGGGGGTATCAGTGGGCTTGAAAGAGACGTGGTAGCAGCAGCTGCGTTGTGTTAGCATGTTAGCGCTGCAGCTTAATCCCAGAGAAAAACCTTCTGTTGAAACAAGCGCGGCTGTGTATTCACCCTAATCCCAGGGAACAGCGCTAACAGCCAATAAACCCGCGCTCCACGGCAGTGTGCGTTAGACACAGCACCGCTCACCCTCTCTCTTTCTCTCTTTTTCCCTCTCTCTCTTTCTCTCGCAGTATCAGGAGACTAAAGTGGGTTTACGTGAGGATTAGACGGTCCTACCTCAGCCAATCAAAGCCAAGCTTTGGCCAAACTATTGTGAGTGCGGTTTCTGTGAGTGTTGTATGTTCTGCGGTCCTTGGGGTTAAAATAAATACACAAGAAGGCATATACAAACACACACACCTCAGCAGATGCGCACATGCACACACGCACACACTCACACACACACACACACACACACACACAAACGCATGTCCACACACTCAGATTCTCATTTTCGTGTTGCACTCCTTTCAAAAGTCTCATTCCCTCTCTCGTTTTTAACATAACTCACTCTTCATTTTACAGATCTGATTTTGATTACAGTCCGCTTGCAGAACACCACAGATATTCGCCGTAGGCCCGTGGCTTCCATCTCCCATGCAAGTGTACTTGTGTGTATGCGTGAGTGTATGTGTGTGTGTGTGTGTGTGTGCACGTTTTTGTGCGTGTTTGTGTGTGTATGTGTATGTATGCCGGTGTGATTGTATACTCGCGCTTATGTGTGTATTTGCGTTCAAGCAGATGTGAGTTTATGTGTGTATCATGAGTGTGTGTGTGTGTATCTGGGTGTACTTGTGTGTGTGTGTGTGCTTAAGGAGGGGATCTTCTCTGTGTCTGAAGCTACATCAGATTGTGAGCTGCTTCATCTCTTGGCTCATCTAAAAGGCAGGATTCAGGGACTGCCTACGTGCTGATCTGAGCTTTGAGCTGCGTTACCTGAGTGAACACCCCCCCCCCCCCCGAACCCCCACCCTCCCGGGGAAATGACTCCATCACGCTCTTAACTAAACTGTGGATTTACCTGTTTGGGCGGGGCCTGTTCACTCCAACGGCACCACAGGACCCAACATGTCTCTGTTTATCACAAGATAATCCCCGAAAAAACCTGCAGAGCTTCAGGTTCTCTCCCCTGAGGGAACATTTCTCTCTCTTTTTCTCTCTGCCAGTTCATACGGAATTTAAGCAGAAATCAAGCCACCTCTCAAAAACAATGCGAGTGATTTGTTGTTGTAATAAGTTTAAAAGTCGTTAGAGTAATTTGCTGCAGCTGAAAATGGCATCGGGAGACCTGTGAAAATGACTGTGCGGCACTGTACCGATCACATGACTGGTGGAAATGTGACTGGAAAGGAGATGTAAAAATGATGTGGTTTATACAAAAAGTTACAGTTTGTGAAATTTGTAAGTTTCAATTTCATAAGTTCACAATGAGAGATCTTCTGAGAACGCACACTTTTCTCCAACCAATGTGCAGGAGAGTAGAGATGGCCAGAGATATCCAAAGATATCTCTCTCTTGCTCTCTCTCTTTCTTTCTCTTTCTCTCTCTCTCTTTCTCTCTCCCTCTCTCTCACTCTCCCTCTCCCTCTCTCTCTCTCTCATTCTCTCTCTCTCCCTCTCTCACTCCCCCTCTCCCTTTCCCTCTCTCTCTCTTGCCCTCTCCCTCTCTCAGATCTTGTTCTCAGGCATAGCTTCAGGCCAGCTTGCTGGATTAGGTGTTACTCAGTGCCTGGAACTCCACTCCCTCCCCGTTCAGTACTGGCATACCTCCAAAATCAACCATGAACCGATAAAATGGGAATGGGCTTGTTGCACCTCACACTCACACGCATACACTGCAGTGTAGTATAATGGGTAAGGAGCTGGTCTTGTAATCTAAAGCTTGCGGGTTCGATTCCTCGGTAGGACACTGCCATTGTACCCTTGAGAAAGGTACTTAACCTGCATTGCTTCAGTATATGTCCAGCTGTATAATTGGATACAATGTAAAAAATGCTATGTAAAATGTTGTGCAAGTCGCTCTGGATAAGAGCGTTTGCTAAATGCCTGTAATGTAATGCACGCACATGCTTGCATATGCACACCTTAAATGTGCACAAAAAGCACATGCACATAAATTGAATCATCACGCATAACCAAACACACTCAAACACATTCTGTTTCTAGGAATGGCTGGCTTCCCTACAGCCAGGATTCCATCTGAACACGCTCCTCCGCAGCTGGACACACGTGAGAATAATTCACTTCTTTAATTATTTTCTATTTTAATGCTCGCGCTCATAAAACGAATCGTGTTCAGGCAGCTGAGTGAAAATGTCGATCCAGATTTCAGGATTCCGGGATAGCTCGGGGAAACATTAAAATCGCTTGGAAGTGTAAGACATGCAGTTTCGGTCCCGAACGATTTGAGAGTTCCTGGAAACGGGCCGTCACGCGTTTGCGCCACACGTGTTTCTATCTGTTTTAAAGGCCCTCGGAGAAACCTTGATGCAAATTGCAACGTTGCTCTCCCGCTATGTAAAACCGAATAATCACAAACAGAAGGGGAGATCCATACGTTTAACGCAGAAGGGGAGTTTTCTCCGCCCCGCCCCTCCCTCCCTCCCTCCCTCCCTCTGTGTGCTGCAGCCAAGCTGCTGACCCAGTTAGCGGGACGTCCGATTCCAGCCTGTCTGCTTCCAATTAGAGGCTTTGGTTTGATGTGCACTCCAGAGAGAACAGCAGGATTTATCAGATATGATTTCATTAGATGCATAGCTCTGTTTATTTGTGGGGGTTTTTTTTCGGAGCTCGTTCTGCCAGTTGACCCTGCAGATGCGTGACCCACGCAACCGGGCACGTGTTCCCTACCCCCTCCGCCCAATCCTCTGACGACCCCGTCCAATCCCAGCACCCATAAGAACCTCCCCATCAGCCACCCCCAGGCCAGAACCTTTTGAGACCCCCGAACACAGGACTATTAAGAACCTCTAGTCTCTTCACACACAGCCCACCCCCAAACCCAGATCCCTTAAGAACCAGCCCAAAAAGGAAAACCAACACCCCCCCACCCCCATCCCCCATCCCCAGCAGAACACGCTGATGCTCCCAGAGCAGCTCAGGTTTCCAGGTAGCGGCGGAGGCGCGTGGTGCTGTAGCTCTGGTGCTAGCGGAGAGAGCGGCCGCACCGCAGCCCGCTGCAGGGGCTGTGCGGCGGGAGACCCGCGGAGAGGCAGCCGTCTCCCCCCTCCGAGCGGCGCTCGGGCCGCTAGCCAAAACTATAGCGCAAACCCAAGGGTCTGATTCAATTACCGGGGCTGCCAAACTTTTAATCGGGCATTCCAGTGCGCTTGTCCTGCCTCTTATCTGCGAGTCGTTTGCTCAGATGGATCCCAGATGCGCCTGTGCCATTCGCCGCTAATTGAATTAGCAGCGTCCACTGAAAGAGACACCATTACATAACGCCAGCCTTTATAAATAACCAGAGCACTTTTCTTTTCCCGTAAATCAGCAGACGGGTCATGGGAGTAAACGCAAGGACCCCCCCCCCAAATAAAAAACTTATTAAAAAAAAGAAAAACCACATCTGTGGCCCCCTGACAGGAAAGCTTCGCACTGAGTCACGGACCTGACTGGCACCCTTGCACACACAGATGTGAGTGCATTGTCACACTCACAGATGTACACACGCTCACACATTAATTTGCTGTGTCAGGAGGGGAGGAAAAGTGATGATGTCACAGTGGAAAATGAGGCAGTTGAGGGGAGACAGAGGCAGGCTGGGAATAAGAGGCCTGTGCTGCAGGAGGACACAGGCCAGTGACAGAGTCAGCGGGGCAGCTGTGTCTCTCTCTCTCGTGGTTAAATCCAGAGAGAGCAGAGGCAGAGGAGAGGCCGTCGTGATCCCCGGGAGGGCGATGCGCGCTGATAGGCCGCGGATAACCCGAGAGTTCACCGTGGCGTTGCCGTGACGATGACGGTTTTGCAGCTGGAGCTCCGGAGCGGCCGTTTCCATGGCGACCGGCATTGTTGTGAGAACAGTTTGTTCTCTGATGTCACCGGTGCCGCTGCGGCAGGGCCGTGAACGTCGCCAGCGGTTCCTCCCGCTCCCGTCCCGTCCAAACCACCCCCACCCCCCCAACCGCCTCTTCATTTCTCCCTCGTCTGCCCCACATATGCTCACTCAATCAAGCTCTACTCCTCGGCCCCGCCCCCTCGCCTGTTGTCATCAGCATCCTGGACCAATCATATTTCTCTCCTTCTATTCTCCTTTGTAAGCTCGGAGAAATGAGGCTTATCCTGGCTGTCCTATCCCCGTTTTTTAACTTCATGGGAGTCCTGGCGGTGAGGCTGTTTGTGGAAAATATTCTCTCACTGTCAATGGTTCTTCCTTTACACTGGAAATCGTCTTAAAATTATGCATATTTTAGGCCCATGCATTTTTACTGATGAGCCAAGGTTGTCATGAACACACAAGTCTGGTGAAAGGGATTTTCTGGTCTGCTGTATGGCTGTAGTTTTAGTTGCTGTACTGTTTTAAAGCTACCATAGCATCCACTGTTGTTTTGGAGGGTTTGAGCTTGATGTGGCTGAGAGGCTGAGTCATGGGGGGGAGGGGGGGGGAGATCCTCTCTGATAGGTTCGTTCTTTAATCTGGGCTTGGCCTGTGTTGACTGAACCTCTCATTCCCGGCTTGCGTGGTGTTGACTGATGTTGTCATCAAAAGCCTAGTCTGTCCCAGCATGCTCAGGCACCAGCGCCCAGAGCAGAACAGCTAGCCCCCCAGGTGCATAAAACATCTGCACCCAAACCCAACACCCTGTCCTTGCAAACGGAATAATTCCAGACTCTCTCCCTTCCTCATTTCAACAGAAAAGATTATTAACAGTTCTTTCTCTTTGTGATTTTTAAAATGTGTGTGTGTGTGTGTGTGTGTGCGTGTGTGTGTGTGTGTGTGCGTGTGTGTGTGTGTTTAAACACATTTTCCATCTGGTGAGGACAGTGGCGCTCCCATCTGAAACGCAGCCCTGGCGGTCCCAGCAGTCGTACTCCGTTTCCGAATGAGCATCATGTGCCTGTGCCGGGGTAACAGGCCGTCCCCGCCAAGCTTTCCGTGTGAGTTTGGGAGTCCAGGGGAGACGGCGTGTAATTCATGCCCCGGACCCTGGTTTCAGGACCGGGGCAGTAAATTAAGGGAGGCCCCGGAGCCCTCCAGCAGCCCTCCGGAGCTCTGCGCTCCTACCCCATCAATCACCCCGCACGGACGCGAGGAATTCTCACGTCGTAACTCAACTGAAATAACAGCCCTGCCGCCTCGGAACGGCTGCGCTTTCCCTATTCAAATCCCCCTATTTTACAAACCACTCATTTTTACATACATTCCCCCTGACACTTACACCAAGCGTACGCTACCTGAGCCTGGCTGGCCCTGTTTCAGCAGGTCCCCGCTGATATGTGTACAGGCAAATTCCTCACTGTCTACATGTTAGCTTTGCATGTTTTGCATTTTTGGAATTTTTTTTGTTGTAATGTTCATATGATGGGGAACAGATGAAGTCCAAAATGTTTATCTTCATATGTATCGGGTTTATTAATAGATCTGAATCGTTGCCTTATGTTCTCATGCATTCAGTTTGCCTGATGCCAAATATCGCACACATGCAGACGCAAACACATGCGCGTATACACACATTCATACACAGGGGCAAAGCAGAGTAGTGACGAGACTGCAGGTCAAGACTCCTCTTGTATATGTAGACACTGAATGGAAAGGGAAGAGTTTCACCTGACTGATTTGCAACAAAAGTACACTGTGGCTGGTTACAGTGGATCACTAGCAACGCTGAGAACAGTGTAGGAGAGGGCATATCATTGTGGGGGACAATGTGGTGAAAACTTTGCATGATTTGGTTTTTAAAATTTTATTAAAATAGATATGGAAGATTGAGAACATTTTTTTTAACAGAAATGGAAAAGGATGGAATTAAGTAAAACAAATGGAGGTTGCAGGGGGTGGCGCCCCTGCTGCTCGGCTTCCTCTCACCCCCCCCAAACACGCACCGCACACAGACCCGTTGTACTTTAACATATAAACTCAGCTCACGGCGCGGAAAAACACGATGGCCGGCGAGAACCGGACTGTTCCGCAGAAACAGAGAGGCGCGCGCCTGGCCGGGGAAAATAAACACAGCGCAGAGACCGCCGCCCCGCCCCGCCCCGCCCCGCCACGCCCCGCCACGCCCCGCCGTCCTCAGTCCCGCCGCAGCGCCAGGCCGGTAGGTGAGTGGCCATCTGGACTCCAGAGCCTCCTGGGACTGTAACCGAAGTTCAGTTACCCCCCCTCCCCTCCCCCCCGCCCGAATCCCCTTCCGCCACTCTTTTCCCTCTGGGTCTGGCCTGCGTCCCTCCGTTCGGTCCTCGTCCACCTCATGCATCTGCAGAAGCCCCAGCGGTGCGCCCCCCCCCCCTCGGCCCCGATGCAGCGGGTCGGGTTACGCGTCCGTCTGATGATGGAGAACACGGAGCCTGCGGACGTGCGCGCTCCAGACCCAAACGAGCCGCCTGCCGTCCGGGGGGGGGGGGAGAGCACGGTAACGTCCTGGCGACCCGCGCAACCCGCCAACCTTCAGAGCGTAAGCGGATTACGGCTCTCCCTCAAATTCGATTTGGCGTCACGCGTACGGCCCCAACTGTATGTGTCACAGCTTAATTATCAGTTACTGCCGCTGTGCGCTGCAAGGTATATCTCTGGTCTTGAAAACCACTTTTCTTTCTTTCTTTTCTTTTTTTTTGAACTTTATTTTCTTTCAAACTCGTGGGTTCTGAAAGCATCCAGATGTATTGAATTGCACCCCAGGTAAAGACTTTCATTAGTATGAACTTGGAATGACATTAAACCTATAACCTCCTGATTAAACCCATAACCAGCATTAACGCTGACCCCAGGGTCGGGGCTTGATTTAGAGCTTGTGTTGAACCTAAATAAAAATGTGACCCGGGCTTTATGCCGTTTCCCGTCCGCGGGGGGAAGAGGTGATCCGGCTCTCGCTGCCGGGCCGCAGGACTCGCTTTAGTTCCCTCTCCCGCGGGCGTGCCGGGCTCGCGACAATGGCGAGCATCTCACGTGCTGCGCCGCCCCGCCCCGCCCCGCCCCTCCCCGCCCCGCCCCGCCACCTCGAGCCCACGACGCTCTGCTGGAGAACGCGGAGGCCCGGGAGACGGATGGACTCCAGCGGGAACGCCTCGCCGAGCGGCAGTCTGATCCCCGCTGGCGTAACCCGCCACCCCATCAGAGCTGCAGAAGGGAGGCGTCCCTGACCTCCACCTTACTCCAGTCTTCATCCACCAGAGGGCAGAGCGTGAGGAGGGGAGGGGAAGGAGGGTTTCGGTACGGGTGGGAGTGTGTCCCAGACACGGTTCCATACCAGCGAATAACACGCATATGAGGAGAGGGTGTTCTGTGTAGTGCTACCTATGAGAGAGTAAATGTGATTTTAACCTACAGGTAGCTCACTTGCAGAAGGCTGCAGTGAAATAGACTGGTTTGACAGGTGGTTTCTACAGTCCCATTTGATTCGGTGCTAAAGCCATAAGGTTTTGAGATGGGGGGGGGAGGAAAGGAATGGAGGGGGGGAGAAGGGCAAGGAGGAGCAGAGGAGGAAGCCTTCTAATGAGGAACAGGCACTGGGAACGTCAGCGCGCGGGGGTGGGGGAGGAGGCCATATTTTTCATAAGAACTGAAACGGGGGCCCGGTTTCCAGCGAGGGCTCTGCTTCCCACACTGCCAGATCACTGCCCGGCGTCCTGGGCGGGACGCGATCAAAGCCCCTCCCGGCGCAGTGAATCTTTTGTGGCGATCTGTGATGTGAACTGAGAGGGGCCGCGAGGCAGCTTCCAGTGGAAATGCCTAACAAGCCCCGTTTAAGATAATGGGGGAGACCTTAATCCCAAAAGAGGTTTCTCCACTTTCAAACATCCCAGGATTAGCACGGCCTGTACTTAGGCATTAAAAGCCAGGAAGGAGTCATTTCCTCATTTTAATTTGCGGGCGGCTATTTTGGTCACTGCAGACACAAACATCGTCTCAAGAATAACAAAAAAAAAAAGAGAAAAACCTGCTGAGCTCATCTGACCAGATAATTTGAGGATAAAAGCCTTTCCTCCCAACCCTCGAACCAATTAAACGTGACTCCCATTTTGAAAGTTTCTGGGGGTACCCCCAGGCTCCGGTTGGGTGGGTGGGGGCGTGTGAGTGTAACTGCAGGTGTGTAGGTGTGTGCAGGTGGGTGCGGGGGGCAGAGGTCACTCAAGCGGATGAAGGAGGGCCCCAGTGTCACCCCCCCCACCCACCCCTCAATCGGTACCCGATAAACTGAACTGGGTTGGGGGGGGGAGAGAAGGGAGATAGGCAGAGAGGAAGTGAAAGATCCAGCTGCCAAATGAGAGGTGAGGAGAGAAGCAGAGAGCTTTTATTGAGGCCATGGGCATTTATTAAAAACTGCGTCCGCCATAATTGGAGCCTCCATGCAGCTGGGAGATCCCCAAAGAGCGCGATTCCTTTCATCCGTAATTCCCCACACCCCCCCACCCCACCCCACCCTTACCATGGTCACACCGTTCCACCAGAGGCATTGCAGGATAAAGCCCCTCCTCCCGACACTTCATTCATCAGAGACGCCCTCTCCTCCTTCCTGAAGATTTTCCATGCCATATAACAGACCATGGATGAAGAAAGAAAAGTACAGTTCATGTTATTTCCTCTGGGTAGTAAATCGAACGGCACGAGAGATTTATTTTGTGAGTGATATTTACCAGTAAGAGCAGGGAGAGAACAAAGAGCAGTTCACTTCACCTCCCAGTGGTAGTGCAGCCGAGAAGGCTCTTATGTCATTTCAGTTTGGAACGTGCATATTTGGGCGACTGTTAAGAGCGGGTAAACTAGACAGATAATCTCTCCTGACCATCAGTCAGGGCTTATCTGACCGTGAGCACAAGTGGGCGGAGGCGTTAGATGGATATTGGGAACATATGTTTGAAATCTGTGGGCGACATGGTAAGAGCTGGGAGCGTGGAAGTAGTTGTATTTATGCACGCATGTGTGTGGAGGGGCGTGGAGGAGTGTGTGTGTAGGACTGTGGGGGTTTGGTGGAGCGGGCAGTGTGTGTGTGTAGTGTGTGCGTGTGTGGAGTGTGTGTGTGAGGACGGGGGGTTTGGTGGAGCGGGGCAGTGTGTGTGTGAGGTGTGTGGGTGTGTGTAGGATGGGGGGGGTGGTTGGTGGAGTGGGGCAGTGTGTGAGTGAGTGTGTGTGTGTAGGATGCGGGGGTTTGGGGGAGCGGGGCAGTGTGTGTGTGAGTGTGTGAGTGTAGGACGGGGGGGGGCGTTTGGTGGAGCGGGGGCAGTGTGTGTGAGTGTGTGTGTGTAGGACGGGGGGTTTGGTGGAGCGGGGGCAGTGTGTGTGTGAGTGTGTGTGTGTAGGATGGGGGGGCAGTGTGTGTGGGAGGCCCGTTTGGGGCGAGTCGGGGTGTCGGGTTGAGGCTGGCTGGGGCGAGGGCCAGGGCAGATCGGAGGGCCGATAAAGGAACCGCTCGCTCAGCCGACGGGAACGGAATTTTCCATCTGGCTCTAGTCGAGGCACGGAGAGGCGTGGAGAGGCACGGCCGGCCGCTGGCACGCAGCTGTTTACTTTTAAAGGCATATTTTTACAATTGTTTGCAATTTCCTGATCACACACTGGCAGACATGAGCTTGACTTTGAACTCTGAGCAGTCTTGTACCCACTTAGCCACCACTGGCTTTCACCCCCCCTCCCCCCAGTACACCCAGCCCCCCAGCCCCCCCCACCCCCCCGCAGCACCACCTCTGCCATCTTTCACACCCCTAAAAGCTTTGACCTCCCCTGAGCCCAACACCCCACCCTCTCCTTCAGACTACACTGCAGGGCTTCCAAACCCCGCCCCTCCTTCATAAACAAAATCCCAAGTGTAGAATATAAACATAGATATGTTTTTTAAATTAATAATTAAAAAACAAATCTGCTGTGAGGGCTATGTGAAATAATTGCTTTTATATTCCTTTAAAATGAGTTGCAAATGTGAAGAGGAGTGGAGCTTTAGCCTACAGACATGAAATGGCAATAATTTCAATTATACAGCAATGCAGGGTAGGTATTTAAATGAAGGGGTGCACATGTCAATGCTACATGCTAAAGAGTGATTAAGGGCCTTACACAGTGCCTCTGCACTTCCTGAGTCACGCAGTAATTACACATTCAGCTCATAGCTGATATATTGGACAGGCAAATGTGTAAACAAAGGGTTCATATTTAGTTCCGCGGCATGTTTCCACTTCACGGTGTGCTTTTCCCACACAACCGCATGCAGGTTCAGATTCAAATCGTTGCTGTCAGTACGTTCAGACGAGCAGCCAGGTGAACAGGTTCTGTGCGTGTGCCGGGGGCCATGTGACGCAGAGAGCGGAGACGCAATAACAGCTACGCCCAGCGCCCCGCCATCGTTTCCTCCGTTTGTGTGTGAAGGCTTTATTTGGAGACCTCAACCGGACCGCTGCGGTCCCACTCATTTCAGATGAGGGTCTGTTTTGAGTGTGTGAATATGTGTGCAAGTGATCGTATTTGCCTGAACCGCCTTTGAGTCGAGTCCCATGCGTACGTGTGGACATGCACACGCACACGAGCACGCACACAACCTCTGGACCACTCACAGACACACTGATTCTCTGGACCACTCACAGACACACAACCTCTGGACTACTCACAGACACACTAATTCCACACCCTTGCACACACTTGCATGCAGACAAATACGTATTGCACACGCTGACACACACACACCCGCCTGACCGCTAACACACATGGACTCCCCCACCTGAGGAGTCACTGGGCCTGGGTGGGCTGCGTTTGCCGCGCGTGGTACAGCGGGGCTTGGCAGCTGAGCGAACGGAGGCCTGCGCTGACCCCCCCCACCCCCCAACACAAAACACACACACACACACACACACACACACACACACTGAGGCCCGCCCACCTCCTCCCAGCAGCGCCTCAGACCAGGGTCCTGTCTGTACATGCAGAACGGTCTCACTTTGTTTCCACACTGGAATGTGTTATTGAGCAAGAGCTCAAGAACAAGGCCCTCCCAGCCCTTTCTCAAAGTAATCAGATCCAGCCGAGTGCTCCTCTCTCTCTCTCTCTCTCTCTCTCTCTCTCTCTCTCTCTCTTCTCTCTGTCTCTCTCTCTCTCTCACATGCACACACGCACATAGATACATGCACTGGAGCCTTCACATGCCATTTAGCATAAGAATTTGTGATGGGAATGTTCCAGAAAATGATTGGCACTCTAAAATGTGTTTCTCTTTTTTTTTTTTTATCCTCCACAAAGAATTTTGCCAAAGAACAGTGCTTATGTGGGATTTCTCAGTGGTTAGGGCCACATCGTGAGTATGAATTCATTGAGAGTCGTTTTTATTTACTGTCGTGAAGAGCAACAGGGAAACATGACAAATGTGTGCCATCTCTCCCTCATTCTCTCTGCTGCTCCATCTGTCCATCTCCACCCATAGAGGAGAGAACGAAAAGTACAAATGAAAGTGTTCCACTGAGACTTCCGTTAGGAAACACTTTTAGAAAGCATTAATTAAAGTTATAGCATTAGTCCATGAAACCAGTCAAGAGTAATGAAAAAGAAAAGCTGTTTTTAATAATGACATTATACATTCAAGTATCTGGGACATCTGCATAATAATCATAACACTAATAATAATTGTAATTTTAAAAGTACATTCCTCTAGGAGTGACTCACACACACTGTCTGGCAAATCCAAGGCCACTTCTATTTGCGGGTGCTTTTTCAGTTGGCCGCTGTTGCGGAAATTAATATCAAATGTGTTCTGGAGCTCATAAATCATGGCTGTTCAAGGGAATTTTTCCCTCCTTTTCCTGGAGGAGTCATTCGGTGCCTTGCACAACAGGAACAGGCATTTGGTTGTTCACTCTCGCTGTTTCGTGAGGGAAAGTTTGGGAATGGCCGTCCGTTTGCTTTGTGACCCAGATACCTGTCTCTCTGCGGGATGGTCTCAGGCAGTTTCGGGAGGGGGTTGGACCAGTGTGGGGTAAAGTGAAGTGGGTTTGGAGACACTGGGGTTCATTCGGAGAAGCTTGTGATATTTTGGGGGTGTTGATGAGACAGTGTGGAGGAATGCAGAGGCCAGGTAGATGCCCTGTGAAGTCATGGGGCAGGGTGGAATAAAACAGGATAGTTTGGGGCATTATGGGAAAGAAACAACTCACTCGAAAAGGGAAGCCATCAAAGCGCTTGTGTGGGAAGGTGCATTTGTGAATCTGCTGTGTTATCACTGATGACCGCAAATATGACTGAAACTGTGAAGCGTTTTTTTGCCTTCCTCCAGTCCATGCTTTGATTGAAAGCCACCGGGTCCTCCACCCGCCACCTCCACCCGCAGGTGCGGAGAAGCAGAGCGCGGGAATCTCCCGCCAAGGGGACCAGTCGCTCAGCGGCGCCTCGCTCGCTGGGATTAAGTCGGATCACTGGCTGTCAGAATGGAGCAGGGACACCAAGCCAACACTGGGCCTGGTGCGGGGAAGAACAATGGACGGGGACACGTGTTGGTTTTACAGGTCTGGGCCGGGCCATCGGCGATTCCCCGGGATGCAGAAGGGTTTTTTTTGGGGGGGGGGGGGTTGGTGCGTTGCTATGGCAGAGGCAAAATCAGCCAATGAAGAGAGCTTTAAACATTTGAGGTAGTGGGCGAAGGAGGGTGGTATAGTCATTTGTGGTGTGACGAGGGCAGGAGAGCAGGTTCAGAACAGGGGGAAATGAGGACAGGAATGTGGAGGGGTGGGGGTAAGGGAGGGGGGGCTGAGGTGGCCAGGAGAGCAGAGCCACCCTGTTAAAGCCCCTGTAATCTCTGCCGCGAGTGGTAAGTACACACAGCGACATCGGTGGGGCGGGGGTGGAGTCGGGACAATCCCGTCTCTCCTGCATCACTGAGCGATCAGGCTGAGGAGCGGGGCGACCCAGCAGGCTGGGTCACCTGACCTGAGGCCCTTGGACCTGCAGCCGGCAGTGCAGAACACGTACATTCCTTTCACCCGTGGAAACCAAGTGGGATACTGTGGCTACACAGTAAAATGTCCAGTGTTAATTCAGCTCTAACAGAGTACATATGAGTACGGACCCTATGTACTCTGTAATAGTTGATTTAACACTACAGCATTTTACTGTGTAGGAAGAGTTTTTTAAATTTCATTTCACATCTATTATTTTATTGTTTATTTCAGATGGTTATCTGTGCAGCTGCACTCCACAAATAATTTCCCACAAGAGCAATAAAGACACAGAGGATGCCAAATTGACCAGCGAGGGTCACTGGTAAGCGATGAGACGCAGTCGGGCCTAGTGAAACATTGCAGCCAAGTATGCCGTCAGCAGCAGTGGAACAGTCTAGATTTGGTGGTGCCAGAGCAGAGCTTTAACAGGATGAGCCACCCAGCTGCGCAAGATAGAATGTTTTCTCTTTCCCGTTCTTTTTCCTTGGTCCATTTTTTCCTCCTCTCAGTCTCTCATTGTCCCTCTCTGCTTCTCTTTCCTTGCTGGCGCAGTTCTACTGTGTATGCTGGAAGGCCGTACCACCTCCCCGGTCCATCCAGCATTCCTCCTAAGGGACTGCAGCATGACTTCCTCTGGTCTTCTTGCAGGAAAGGTGTCTGCTCATTAAGAACTTTGCTCAGCCCCATCCCTCTCTCTCTCTCTCTTCCCCCTCCCCCTCTCTGCCTCTCTCTCTCCCCCTCTCTCTCTCTCTCTCTCGCCTCACTGGCTCTCTGTTGGTTCTCTCAGCAGCTCTCTCTCTCCGGCTCTCTGTCTTCAGTTTCTATGGCTGCAGGGCCCCGTCTCTCCCAGCAGGCCTCCCGCTGACAGATGCTGGCGTCCTCTTCCTGGAGGTCCGCGGCGCGGCGCGGCGCGATGACAGCGGTGCGGAGACCCCTCTAATGGAGCCGCTTTGTGTGCCGCGTCCAGTCATGTGACAGGGCTAACAGCAGTCTTCCCAGCGGTCTCTGCGCTCTCACTGTCCGTGCTCCAAAGAGGCAGGAAGACGTGCTTGGGGCTAAAGAGGTTGTGTTTTGTTGTGTGTGCGCTGCGTGTATGTTTGAGCATGTGCGAATAATCGTTGTTTTGGCTTTGGGGGAGTTGCACTTTGGGGCTGGGGGGGTTGCATAAAGCAAAGCTAACTCCGATGATCTGATTTTGACCTCATCTTGAGACATAATTGGCAGTTTACTTTGAGTGATAATGCAACAGTGCTGACCACAAGCCCCTAGACTGTTATTAAAATGGCTCATTCGGTGCTAGCGCAAGCTCCACTGGTGTAACCTAATGTAATCGTGGAGTAATGACAGAGAATTTGTGAAGTCAATGGAATGTTTGTACAGCTCCAGTGCGGCCTCCAAAGATGGCTGCAAAAACAGTCCTACAGCCTGGAAGGAATGATGTCACCCACTTGCTCTGATGTCTTAGAGACTGCTACAGCATTATAGCTGCATTTCCATTACATTTCTTTAATGAAATATTGCTGCAGTTTCTGCTTTTTTTGTAGAACATACTCATAAACACACTATTTATTTCAGACATTAATGATTTTCTGTCTGGTACTCAATATTTATTCTATTTTAAGAAGAAGAAAGAAAAGGCCATCATTTCATTTTAAAAAATAAAAGAAAAAATCCAATTAATGTCAATGAAAATAAAACCTTAAGTAAATGTGGCCTTGTGAGAATAAAAACAGTGACGAATCTTTGAAGAAAACTTCAAAGACTACGAAACAATACGCCAGCAAGTAACTCCAACCCGCAGTATAAGTATACTATTATTAGCTTGTATATATTTGGCAGAGGGCCTTAACTGGAGTGACTAATAGAACCCTCAAAGATAATCATATATACAGAGAGGAAACAGATGGGGAATGTAACACGCTGTGCTATGAGAGACGGATCAGTAAGCAGTGGCACTAGCAGAGAGAGGGCAGCGTCAATCCAACTCAATTTACTCTGATCTCAGATTATTCAAACATCCTCGACCGTACCACTCAGAAAGCCAACCTAGTGCCTTCACTCACATCTTTATAACATCTTCTAAATCGTTCTTAACAATAGCAATGATTTATGAAGGAAATCATGAGTTATCTAAATGTGACATTTTACACAGGTTATTACTTTTCGTCTAGATTCCTACCCTTGGACCAAATTTTTCCCGTAAAATGTTTATGACTCACTTATAAAGATGTTATAATGTGGTAATGGATGTGTTATGCACGTTTCGTGATGGCGGTAGGTGTCAATCCACAGTATCGATCACACTTCTCCACTTTGAAAAAAGTGTGACAGGTATAATATAACACCACTATTTATTTTAGCCTGGTATGCCGTGTTCAAATAAGGGACACAAATGTGCTAAGCAAAGGAATCTGCATTATTAAGTGTTTTACCAGTCACCAGGTACTTATGTAACTTGTCTTCATGCATGTATGCTGAGCAGTGTAGCAGGTTTAGGTGTGCAATTTTCTGCAACTGCATGAGTGTACTAGAACTGAATGGCCTGTTTTCATGCGTGTATGTGGAGCTGTGTTTAGTATGCTGCAACTGCATGTGTGTACTAGAACTGAATGGCTTGTCTTCATGTAGTGTTAGGCACACTATAACTGCATGTGTGTACTAGAACTGAATGGCTTGTCTTCATGCAGTGTTAGGCACACTATAACTGCATGTGTGTACTAGAACTGAATGGCTTGTCTTCATGCAGTGTTAGGCACACTATAACTGCATGTGTGTACTAGTGCTGGATGGCTTGTCTTCATGCAGTGTTAGGCACACTATAACTGCATGTGTGTACTAGAACTGAATGGCTTGTCTTCATGCATGAATGCTGAGCAGTGTACTAGACTGTGCTAGCACTGATGTAATGTCTATAGGTGCATTACTCTTTGGCTGATAAATGTTGAGAGCACAAGGTAGAGGTAAGGTAGAACCTGATTTATAAATGAATTGGGAACAGAAGCCATTCAAAGTCTGAAAAGTTTGCGACTTTCCAAGCATTGTGAGATTTTTAAATCAAGAGAAAGTGTGACTCCCTTTCAATTCAATTTTTAACCGTTCTGCATTTGTGAGGACACAGCTTGATATCCATAAGGCGTAATTGTGTGTGCTACTACCAGCTTCAGGCTGCAGTCAGGCCATAACTCCTCAGGTTCTACTGTACAAACCTTGCTGTACAGTGTCAGGTCTTTAATCACCTGGAATAGGGGGGGGGGGAGTGGAGGGTCGTGCGCTCAGCACCTGCAGCACAGTTTGCCTGCAGTCTGAAGATGTTTGATGAGGGGATTTGGGCTGGCCCTGTTTTTCCCAGACTGCGCTCTGAAAGGGGGCTTGTTCCCCGGCCCCCGGCGCCGGCCGTCCGCTGCCAGGATCCAGCGGCGGATCTCTTTGAAGCGGCCGCCGTGTCAGCGCGTCCCGGGACATCGGCATGCCCGGCCTTGATGTGGCAGCGCCGAGCGATAGCGGAGCGCAGAAAGATCTGGGCCGCCTGCCCGCGTCTCCCGTTTCCCTTCCCCAAAAACGTGCCGTCCCCCCTGCCCCCTCCCCTCCTCTGTCACTCACTCAGCGTGTCCGGCTGTCTGTGGGCCGCCTGCCTTCGTGCCAGGCTTCCTCCTCTGCTTGGACCTCTTCCCACTCACCTGTCTTCGCTCCCAGGCCGCTGTTCCCCAGGTGAGCCAGAGGCGTTTCCAGTGCGATTCGAGCCGGGACAATAGCATGCTGGCTAACCCCAAATGCAGTACAAGGTTTTGCCCCGAAACCAAGGTGAGTAAACCAGACGTAACATAACATAATGTCGAGAACAGCTCATTCAGCTCAACGATGCTCGCCATTTTCCTGACTAAATTAGTGCTCTGATTACCTACAGACTAGAAGGTATCTAATGCCGTATCAAGCCTAGTCTTGAAATGTACATGTGCTAAAGCAACACAAGCAGAATGCCGCTTTCTGTTCTTATTCTTAGTCAGTGTAGATATGGTCGTGTGGGTATGAAAGCCTTGTTGATCAGTATCGGTAATAGAAGCCCAGCACCAGTGCCATTAATGGGCTACAGTCGGGTCAGTGCAGTAACTGACCCTAACCCTACTGTAACCTACTTAATACCTAGCACCACTAGTTTCATAACTCCTCAACACCCTAACCTAGTTAACACCTAATCCTAACCACTAGCTGCCTAACCTAACCTACTGTAACCCCTAACCCTAACCTAGCTGTAACTACCCTAACCTATGTACCCTAACCCTAGCTCTAACCCTAACCCTAGCTGTAACCCTACCCCTAACCCTAGCTGTTACCCTAACCCTAACCCTAGCACTGCTGCGCCTGCCATCAAACATTCTTGTAACCGTCTTTGACGAGGCCTAGTTAAGTCATATGAGTACTGAAACGGTTCTGTATGGCCAATAATGCGCCCCCCCCCCCCCACCACAGCCATGCGCTCTGGAAAAAAGCGGGGGAGCTGAGTTCCTCTGTTAGGCGGGCTGCGCCGTCCTGCCAGACACATAGCGCATGCATTCATCAGGAGCAGCCCTTCCAATAAGCTGCTATTACTCATGAAATTGATCCGGATGGGCCAACGTGTCCAGGAGGATGTGGTCGAGAGTCCATTTTGAACAACAAAGCCAGGCTCTGCAGAGAATGGATGATGGCGGTGGGTGGGAGTGAGATTTGGAATGGTAGACTGGTGATTGGGTTGGGGTTCAGCTGATAAAGCCAAAAGGAATTTTTAAAAAGTTCATATGGGTTATATAATTTTTAACGTCCATGATTATAATTTTATTGCTGGTGAATGTCACTATAGAGTCAGCTAACTATTAAAAATAGGCAGAAAGAACATTGAAGGAATGAACAGTACTATTTTGAAGCATGTTCACATACACATGCAGAAGCTTGTCAAATGCAGGCTATCGCAGACATGCAGAATGCACACACAACCTCACATGCATACACATAACGCAGGTATACACCCTTGCATATGTATATACACATACTCTCCGTCTTTATCATTCATGAAACTCACAAAATAACTCATATTTAAAACAAGCTTGTTTCGGGACATTTCCAGGAATAGTGTTCACGGAGGTGAATTGGCCGAGGAGATGGCTGCAGTTCTGTTCTTTTTAATTACCCTAATGAGAGTAGCGGGAAAACTGTGAATAACCCCCCAACCCCACCCTACCCCCAGGCTCCTGACCTGGCCATTTGCTCCTAACACAATGTTCAGAGCGAGCGGCTTCAGCATTTCTGGAACCTTCCACTGCATTTCTGTTGCCTCAGTGTTCCAGAGCCATTTCTCTCTTCGCCTCATCGCTGGCGGTCTCTCTGCCAGAGAGGCTGACCGGGTTCCCGGCAGACGCCGGCTTTCCTGTTGTTTTTCTGAGCAGCGCACATGTGCTCCCGTAGCCACAGGGAACACCATAGAGGAAGAGCATTCACAATCAGCCAGAACCAATGGGACGCTAGCGGCATTGTGGGCCACAGAGAGACGGAGGTCCTTTTGTGTGCTGCCTTCCAACGCTCCTTCCGAATACTTACAGTGCACCGTTTCATAGAAGTTCTTCTTGAGCAGCTCACGAGAATCACAGTTTCATTAACAGAAGAGCAGAGCCATTTCCCTCCTGAGTAACGAGCATGGAGAACTTTAGTGCATTGTGTATAAGTGCTGTAAGCTGTCATACTGCTGTAGAGGGTAGAGGGCGCTCTTCCCTTTGGCTCCCACTTTGAGCTCTACTGTTGGACCTTTGAGCAAACATGAGAGAAAGAACTGCCCTGGCATGAGATCATTTTAGACGTGTGACCATGAAGACTGAGTTTCTCCTGGTAAATGCGTTTTTTACACAGTCCAGTGATATAACATGGTTATCAGGGCAGGAGTATGTACCCATTGCTGCTCTATGAGAGGGTGACCATCAATGGCCAAAATGAAAATAAATTGAGGTGAATTCAATAGGCTTCAACTGTTTTTCCTTTCCACTTTTCATACTTTCTTTAACATTCATTAATAACACACCCCCCTCGAATAAAAAAAGAACGAAAAGTTGAGAAACGTTTACAGAGCATTTACAATTCTTTGGTGACCTTTGACCTCCAGTCCACCACTCCCCGTGTGCTTCCCTTTGGCGGTGCTGACATTCTGCTCTTCAGGGCATCACGTGAGAAACAAAAATCACAATAATTACTTCGGCTGCGAGTAGCTCCTGGCAGTCTACATATAACAGCCACTCTATCAGCTGTCATTCCTCGCATAAATATTGCCTAACAATCACACTTCATCGCTGACACATGTGAATTACAGATTTTTCTGCCATTAGTCACGAGGGGGGAAGGGGGGGGGGGTGTTATTTAACGTTCCAGGGCCGCGGTCATGGAACAGGCCTTTCAAGCCGCCGTTCCGTTTCGCTAGAATCTTGCTCTCAAATCTGTGTCAGCTGTGACTCAGAAAAGGGGTTGGGTTAAAGGTGATTGACAGCAGAGCGGAAAAAAAGATTCTTTTTTTTCCCCAGTGATTTCCAGGCCTGTCAGCAGAGGGCTGATAAGATAAAAGTAAGGGGGCAGGCCAGACTGGGAAAAACAAAACCATTGTTTTGTTTAGTCTTGTACTGCACAATCGTGATTTGAGCTTTTTGGCCCTCAGCAACTGAAATCCCGTCATCCACAGAACAAGAGTGAGAGATCAAGAGTAAAAACAATAATTCAAAATTAAAAAAGGGTTGAATAACAAAAAAAGGATATATGAACAAACAGAGAAAATGTAAAATAAATAATTATTATAATAATAATGTCCAAGAATATCAAATCCAAGGACTGAAACAGAGACAAGACGAGAACGAAAAGAAAAGTTGTAAAAATTATTTCAATGCATCTAGTGTCTTTCCACCCACCTGGAAGATTAATAGCTGCCATTTTGTGTCAGAACACTCACCGTATATCAGCTGCCAATTCTGAGATTGCAATATAGAGTTGGGACAGTGGGCCAGGTCGGTGGGATCATAGATGGCGTGCGTGCTCTGATCCAGTGGGGTTGTGAGCAACACACTATTTCTAATCTCATGAGAAACTAGAGATTGGATTCAATCAAAACTTTAGCCCTCATATTAAGTTACCTGGGAGCAAATCGGGACTCTGTTTTCGGGGAAAAGCCATGAACAAATTTCATTGCAAACCATTGCGACAACATCTTGAACATGCATAACATCACAGACCGCTATTTGTTAAAATGAGAAGTTGGACAGATGCATGCAAAAACACTCTCTCTTTCTCTCTCTCTCTCTCTCTCTTTCGCACTCTCTCTCGCTTGCACAGCAGCACATTAATCCACTGTGGGAACAAGACTTGATTTGAGATGAGAAAAAAAAAAAACACGGAAGAAGGTTATCTTCATAAATCTTTCTTGGAACTTTTTAAACAGATGAATGCATTGTCATGATGATTGTGTTTTTGGCTCATGCCCAGTGAAGGCTGTCTGCATTTGAGACCAGCCAAGCATGCATGAACTCCCACAGTTCATCACAAGGCAGTAGGGACAGGGTGCCAGGCCATGTAAGGTGGGATAGCCTCACATCCATCCCACATCCCAAATCCAGCGTGTTTGAGCCTTGTGTCCCACACTCCCGCCAGTCATAATGTGCGTAGTCTGCTGGGAATAGAAGACCTCGTGGTGTGTGCATGTAGCACACCTCAGTTCTACTGAAATCCTGGGAGATTCCATGATTGCCCCCAGTCTTGTCCCAGCAGCGCATGGTGCCACCCACCTCCACCTCCATTTTAAAATCTCTCTGAAATGCACCCCTTTGACTCCCAGACGTCAGATTCCCCAGGTTGGGCAAACGCCTGCGTAGACAAAGTGCCGATATGTCCTAAAGCAGAGTGACTTTCCCAGAATTCAGTGTGAGGGCGAGTTGAAGCCTGCCACAGTGCTGTTCCTGCCCCCGTCACCGAGCGACTCAGTGCGCTGATTGACACGATCACACACGATCTCTAGAGCCGTCCTGCTACCGTCTGCAACGTGCAGGGATGCAGTGCGGCTGGTGTTGCAACACTGTGAGCTGAAAATATGCTGAACGCCTCAGTTTTTAAAGGCACTTTAAACTATGGTGACATTATGAGATGACAAAACTTAGAGAAAGTGCTCAGACTTACCAAACTTTGACAAATCCCCCTTGTAAGGTGCAGTGACTTGCGTGCTTGGGACATTAGTAGTCATGCACAAGTAAAAAAATATTTCATCATCCAGTTGAATGTAAATGCGCAACCAAATCCATACCTATACCCTAAATGGATAATGTTTCAGGCCAGATAATAATCATTGTTATACAATATGCTGTCCTGAACATTTGTGTTTACTCTGTCAGTCCTCTCTGACCCAGATTGCCCCTTACCCTCAGTGTCCATGGCAACATTGATCTAATGCTATACTGTACAAGCCAAAGAAGTGAAGTAGAGTGAATCATGGTATGTGGTATGTATCAGCGGTTTCAACAGTCATCACTTCGTCCCACCCTGTCCCTTTCATGAGCAAAAAGGAAAATATTCCATGTCAGTGTTGAGAATGGAGGAGACGACAGTGTTAACTGGTGAGCATTTCATTTGCAGCAAGAGGCCAGCCTGTTCCCTCCCATAACCTCGTTTCCACTGATCTCATGCAAATTGCATCTGGCCTTGACTGTTCCTGGGAGGACATTAAAAACAAAGGTTAAATCCCCAAGAAGCCATGTTTTTTAAATCAGCTGTGTTCTCTACTTGTAACAGTCAATTATATGAATTTTAGTCATTTAATTTGCACCAGTGTGGAAGCCGCAGAGACTGCTGGCCACCTGCCTGGACTGCCCCCGCCCCAAATCCTCGCTGTGCGCCTCTCTCATTCATTATCCATCCCGTCACACTCATCCGTCTCGGGCCTGCCGGTCGGTGCAATCGCTCGTCCGCGCGCCCGACCCCCACTGGTGTCAGACTACACCTGGATTTCCTCCTGCACCCACCATCGAGCCGCTGGAGTTGCACTGAAATGAGATGTGATAAAGCAGCAGGCGCCAGATGGCAGAAACGGGAAGCCACGCGGCTCGAGTCTGGGTGGCCGAGCCGCCAGTGATGGCGTACTGTACCTCTGCTGGTGCAGGCACGGCCTTCTCCAGAAGAGAACTCTGGGAGCGTGGGTAGGATGCACTGAAAATTCCCATTTTTCCAGCTTATGAGGGGGTTGCAATGGAACTGCCACTCAGCTATGGCATTAGTTGAACGTCCTGTGCATATGCACCCTTCTTTCCTGTGATTAAAAGACCTGTTACCCAATCAGATAGCCTGGGTTGGAACAGAGCAAATAGCAGCTGAACAGGTTGGCATTCCTGACATGGATTACACATCTGGCCTCTGTAGGAATACCCTGAAGTAGCGCCCTCCCTTTGTAATTTCTCTGATCTGAAGTGAACACTGGACTAGATGAGGTTTCTGCCATATTGCTTTCACCCCTATGTTCTATAGATCGAAGGAAGTAAGGAAGGAAAGATGCAACTTCATATTTTTTTAAAGCAACCCTCCAAGTATCCACATGAAATTAATTCCCACAATCCCCGACTCTTAAATCCTATGCAGCACCACAAGCAATTCTGTCAATACGGTGCTATAACTGGTGGGCCTTATCTCACAGTATTGCATAACCCGGAATGTCTCTGACCTTCATCAAACACAACTGCCATAAAAAAGGCTCTTTAATTTGTCCTTGGTTTGCCCAGAGGACAGCCTATTGATATTAGGACAAATGCAACGGCTGATGTAAGTACAGGAAAGGATGCGTCCAAATGTCATATTCTTAAACCACATTGCAAATGAAGTCTGACACAGCGATAAGACCAGTTACATTTGTCAAGGTACAACGTTAGGTCTTAGACTAGTGGTTGTCATGGCACATTCTAGTAATATTAATTACTTATAAAAAGTTCAGCTGACAAATATCAGCCTCACACCATGTGACAAAGCCTAAATCCAATGACCTGCTGACTGGGGACTCATTGGAGTCAATATATACCTTACCCCATGTAAAACCTGATTTCCTGATGTCCATACACAATTTGTGTTCTCTTTGTAACGCTAAGAAACAATCCATGGGAAAATGTTTGTTGTATTTGTGATCATGATTGTGACTAGTAGGATTAAATGGGATAAAATCAAACTTAAATCGTTTTTTAGTCAGACTGTACTACTGTGTACTTACTGTACTAAAAGATTTAAGCGGGAAATAGTTCAGCATTAACTTGAGTGGTAACAATTCTGTGTATGATAATGCTGACCCATATGTATTATATAAGATCAAGTGTAGGCTCTGTCTTTAAGTCCATAATCTCCTCAAAATGAGACTAATCTCAAGACTACAGGGGAAAGACTTGGACATTGTTGTAAAACATTATCTTTATTAAAAAAAACTTTATCCTGATGCTTGAGTGATAAACTTTTAGTCAAGACATGAACTGGAAGAAACGTTGTTACTTCCTATATAAAAGAACATGGCCAGAGCCTAACTGATGAGCTTAAGAGAGCTTTGTTGCCAGGTGGGCTGTAAGCGAAAGAATAACCCTGTGTCAACTTGCATAAATAAAACAGGAAAATCGACTCCCATAGGTGGCAATAATTATTAACTTATCTTGGCGAACGTCAAAGAGTCCCTAATTGATCTTAATCACTGTTAATTACTGCCAGGCTGGAAGTTTCCATGGTAACATTACTTCGCCGCAGGCATAGGAATAAGTGCCATGTGAAGTCGGAATCAGACCTCTGGCTTAGACAGGGGAGTTACTGGGCCCGACCTCAAGGATTCTGCTATGGACCTGACTGAAACCAGGTCCAGCACACACGGATCATGCTATAGCGATATGAACGCATACTGAACACAAACACACTCCTCTCTCTTATCAGCAGGCTCTACGAGTCAAGAACACAGACATCACAGCTGTGCAAACCAAGCGAACAGAGCAGATTGTTGCCAGAGTAACCGCAGGGCGCAGGGTCCCAGGGATCGCCCAGTGTTCCCGTTATGTTTACTCATGACTCAGACCTGCATATGCAGACAACAACAGCTTGTATTTACAGAATATTCCTCTAACTTCATCACACACAAAAGAAGACGCACTGCAAACTGTTTGAAAGAGTATAATTACCATTACTTATCCGAGATTACATTTTGTAAAAATAAAAATAAAGTTACATCAATCGAGGAAATGAGCCTGTATCTAAACTGTTTTCATTCAAAATCTGGCATAGCCACTCACAGCAAGTCATCTAGCCTCCAGCGCTCATTCAGAAAAAAAGAGAAAAACAGTTCTCAGAAACCATAGACAATAGTGCCATCAAATGGTCAGCCTGGTCTACTGCATTTCAGACAAACTTCGGGCATGAGCTGCTCAGTACTCCATTACACATTCACCCCACAGCAAAATACATAATTTCAGATCAATTTGCAAAGCACTCATTTGCAAGGTCACAGGTTTCTACCAAAACGTAAAATGTTAATTTAAATAAAGGCACAAACAGGGGTTGTACTGAAACTGCCGAATCTTCAAAAAAAAACAAAATAAAAAAACAAAAACAGTGTACACATGGTGTACATAGGAAGGTCAACACAACATACATTTTACGTTGTAACGTGATAGGGCAGAATGAGTCAGATACAGTATAGTGGATATTTTCATGGTATGACTGGGGTGGAAATAGGGGGCAGGTACCGGGAATTCTTCTGGCAGCTGAACAGTCAGTATCTCTGACTCAGACCAAGGCCGCCTCCTGCACGAGATCACCATGACGACCAAAACAAGGCCACTGCAAAGGCAATCTGGATCAAGTGAAAATAAACCCACTGCAGTGCGTGGCAATCAGAAATGGAAGCCTTGGCACGCCAGAGTTAAATTGTGCACTGACTTTTAAGTAACACTAGCCATTTATTTTTCCATTTGGGTTTTCCAGTTGAGATGAAGAACAACATTTCGATACGCACACACACACACACACACACACACACTGTTTCTGAGCAGCTAATTGGCCTTGGAACACAAGTTGCCCTGACACTGGCCCAGGCCCTGGTATCGGTTGTGACCTTTCTGTTCAGCTGGTGTATTAATAACAGACAGGATCACGCTGCTCTCAGATAACTCACCCAAAAATGCACAGATACCTGAGCCTATTTATTTCTCAGTCAAAAACTAAAGAAAGAAAAGAAAAAAAATGTTACAATACTCTAAATCATTCAATAAGGTCAATAATGTTGATAAATTCACAGGCCTACTAGTTCCTGACTAGTTTTTTACATGAAATATTCAAATTTCGAACAGGATTAAATGTGTCTGCTGCACACCTTGTTTTTCTGCCAGATTTAATTTTAGGTGAGGTTATATCGCCATCTGCAGACAAGAAGGAACAACACAGACATTCACAGCTAATTACAGCTGAAAACTCCCAAGACCCTCTGTGTCAAGTTCTTAAGATATTTAGCTTATTCAGCTTATGTAGTGAGGATGGCTAATTAGTAGAATAGAATAGAAAACTTTATTGTCCATTAAATATAAAATAAAATGGATGTTTTCCTTCAGCTCAATGCTCATTGCAAGTGACAGTACACATAGTATAGTATAATCATCACAACATAATTGCTCTCAGCATTTGGACTGTACCACATCTTCCAGAGCTAATGCTAGCCAAATTATATTCTCTTCATGTGTTTGACATCCCAGCATTTAATAATAAATGCCCATTCATCTGTATAATAAATACCCACCTGACAACGAACACAAATTGGAGCAGTTGACTTTTCTGCAACGTTCCAGTGTACAGCATGGTATAAATACCTCAAGAGGGGAGTCAATACAAGGCAAAACTGCTCAAGAGACATCAATGTAATTATTTCCTCTAGTCACTTACCTAAATGTTCTCAAGTTATTTCATTGTCAGGCCAAGTACCACAGGTAAACTTTTGGGTTTCACATGTGAATTTGAGATATTCTGATATATAGATTCTATTACTACCCTAGTTTCATAGAAATATGCAAAAAATAATCATAAAGTTATTTTTGATTATTATTTACCACCCCCCTGTCCTCCCCCATCTACACAAAGCACAAAAGTATATTTAACTGTCATTTTCTCAAAATGACATATTCCCCATATACATATGCTGTGACACTTTGTCTTTAAAAGTAGATACAGCCACAACATTTTACATACAGCTTCATAAATATATATATTTATACACAGACAATATGGCTCTGTAGATTACCAACCATTTTGTGATCACATTAAAACAAGAAAAATAATTCTGACTTCATCCACTGAGTCCAGAAAGTGATTGGTGTAACATGCAAATTACATGATTGTATTGCACCTTAATAATAATTTTAAAAATTCAAGTTTTAGTGCAAAAATATCTTGTATTTTATAGTATATTCTTGTAAGAAAAAAAAGTTTCCCTCCTATTCACCAGTGCTACCTCCCTATAAATCAATGTGTTCCTGTACCTTCTGGTTATTCTGACAAAGTAGGAAATTGTAGGAAGCGAATTTCATTGCCGTTTTTAATGTACAATATTTCGATAATGTTCGTGAGTATTTTACTTGGTATGCTTCACACCCATTTCTAAAATGTATGCTCCAGGTGAGGCTCGAACTCACAACCTCGGCATTGCTCTGCTTTGTACTGCTGTATAAGTACCGCGCGCTAACCGATTGCGCCACTGGAGCTCCAGTGCAGTTAGCCCACAATAGAGTTCATAGCTGCTCCACATGGTCGTCATAATTCCTTGAATTTATTGGTTATTACCTGATTGTCCCGAATATGTTTCATGTTTTTTAAATATTGGCTACATCATGGATACATTCACATTATACTGTGTGATCCCAAGACAGCGGACCGTAAAAAAAATTATTAGCTGTAAACGGCAGAGCACCTTCTTTTCAGCCGGTAGCATTAGCTAGCTAATATTAGATTAACCATCTGCGTTGACATCCAGTTCGCTAGCTGCATTCGGTAGCCATAACCAGGAAACGGACTGGCTGATTCTTATTTACCTAGCTTAGCTAACTAGCGTAGCTAGCGTTCGATAATATTTCGTAGTTCCCCGTATGTTACGGGTGTAATCACAGTCCGTTTTGCTAGCTAGCATTAGCTTGCGAGCCTTCACCACAGCCACTCACAGTAGTAGCCGGCAAGATAACGTTAGCTAATTTAGCGCGAATTTTGGCAGACTAAAGTTTTATCAACATTTAGCTAGAGATCTGGCTCGTGCTGGCTTAATCGTTTAAAAAGATCATATGGCTAAACAAATTTTAACAACCTTAAGTTAACTAGCTAGGTAGTAGGCCGACGCTGTCTTCAACCGTTGCTACAGTGTCGATCATTTTATACATCCTGCTGCCCAGTTCTAGTCTAATACTGTCGGACCTGAAAAGTCATGCTTGGATGTCCGCTAAGTAAAGACAGCTAGTTACCTAACGTTAGCTGACAAGTGTTTCGACTGTTTAGTTAAGTTGGCTAGCTGCACACATAGCAAATATTAAACTGAAATATTAACTAGGTACCCTAACGTATGGTTAACGTTAGCTGTAAAACAAAGGCCTCTCGCAGTGTCCGCTGTCCGCACACATCTGCGGTCTTGGTAGGCTACTCGTCAGCCCGTCGTATCAATAGAATGTCAGTAATACGCAAGTGGCCTACCCTGCGCACTGTTCGCCCGCGTTTCCCCTCAATACTGTATCTGACGGTGTTGGAAAGAGCTGGAAAATGTAGATGGAGAATCTTTCCTGTGTAAGTGATTCGCAATATTTGTCTATTAGACGTATTCATTTATCAGTATTACAGTATAATCATATTGGTCATAATAACAGCGAACCTACTCCCAAGAGGTCAGTGCTAATAAAAGGCTGTCCAGCGGAAGCCATGGAGTGGGAGTAACCAAAAATGGTAAATGACTATTGAATAAAACTACGTTGAGTTGAATTGTGGTTTGATTAATAAATTATTCATTAATTAGAATTATTTATTGGTAACCAAATTAAATAAAAATGTTTTTAATTAAAAATCAGGCATCAAGTTAAGTTAAAAAAAAAACAATTCCACGCAGTGCAAATCCATTGGCCGTCACTTTAATCAACTCGAGAAAACTTCCATCAATTGATCTGACTATGTGTCAATCAAAACACTATGAACCCCTTTGACGAAGCCTACATCCAAGTTTTCTGGTAAGTTAACATCTGGTTGGTTGTTTGGTTTGGTCAAATTCCTGAAATAGGAAATGTTATGCAAATGCATACCGTGGCAAGATCACAAGTGTGGACATTCACACAGGGCCAAACACTGAATCATGAATTGTTCTCAGGTTATTTTAATACAGGTGTTTGTCTATTCTTGATATTGTTTTCTTTGTATATGTATTCATTCTATTGGAACTCAGCCACACAGTAAAATGTCCAGTCTTAATTCAACTCTAACAGAGTACATATGAGTGCAGCAGGGACCAGAGTTGATTTAACACTGAACATTTTACTGTGCATTGTGTTGTGTGATTGTCACCTGCCCAGGGACTGCAGATGAAAATAAGCCTTGACTACTTAGTGCAATAACTTCAAATGGTAACATGCTAAACACTGTAAATAATATCAGAAAAATGAATTATAAATAAAGAGAAAGCACCCTCATCCATCATTTTGTTCAGGCTCCGGACATTCATAAATGCATTAGTTGCAATGTCATAAAATGCCACCAGGGGTCAGTATTTGACCACACTTATTGCCTTAGTCTTCATTAAAATACAGTAGGACAAAATCGTTTACTATCGACTGAAGACACTGTTGGTTTGATGCTCATAGTTTATTTCATTTCCACTTTATTTTTTTTTTTACTTTTTAATATTGACAAAACAAAACACATTATGTTTCTTGCAATTGATTACTGTTAGCAATTGAGCAGGGCGGCAGAGTGGTACAGTAGGTTGGGGGTTCGAATCCGGCCCGGGCCTTCCTGTGTGGAGTTTGCATGTACTCCCCGTGTCCTTGTGGGTTTCCTCCGGGTACTCTGGTTTCCTCCCAAGACATGCAGGTAGGCTAATTGGAGACTCTAAATTGCCCATAGATATGAGAGTGTGAGTGAATGGTGAACGAGTGGTGTGTGTGTGTGTGTGTGATAGATTGGTGTCCTTTCCTGGGTGTATTCCAGCCTCTCACCCAATGGATGCTGGGATAGGCTCCAGTATTCCCTGCGATTCTGTCCAGGATAAGCGGGTATAGATAATGGATGGATGATAACAATGAAGAGTTTTAGTTTTGGTTGAAATAGGTATTGACTATTTAGAAGGATTACTAATGGTTCGTTGGAAAATGGTAAACAAAAATGGATGGGCCTTTATTTTTCTGGCTTTGTGCAGTGGTAGCTGAACAACTGTGTGTTTACATGAAGTCAAGTCATACAGAAGTTAATGTTTCAAAGGACTGAGAGCCTGTGCACTTATTCTGTGAAAAACCTTGAAAGGTCAGTCAACTCATGCTATGGGCCTATTTGGAGAACCTGGAAAAAGTCTCAGGTATCATTCCTCAATGTTCCATAATTTAACAAATAATTTCAGATCCAGTGATTGCGAAGGCTATGACCTATGGATAACACAATTGTGATCATGCTTCTTAAACCTACTTGGTCTGCTTGCTTAGTGGATGGGGGTATTGTCATTTTGAACGATACCCCTTTTTATTTGTAATACGCTTTATGATAAAGTGAGGATGATTAATCAGCATCAATAAGTAGCCTAATGAATGACGTCAACCTCATTTTCTTAGGGTTTGTGTATACCCATGCCAGTACACAACCACCAGAACTCTGTACTTGTGTGCCTGTTAGCTAAAATTATACATCTATAAAAATTACTATTAAAAATATGGATAACAAAAATAAAACCTTAAAAAGTTTGTACCCATAGGCAGCACGATGTTGTCCTTGTGGCTAAATATATTGCACTCAGGCTGCATTTTTAATCATTGCTGCCAGGGTTTCCTTATTTATTTTTTGGCCATGCATACTTTTGGTGACTATCGATTTTTCAACAGTGAAATATTCATATTGGGGAGATTTCCACTTGGTATCCAATAGCAACAAATAATCATTTTAGACAGGAAGGTAAATTAAACAGAACTAAAACGGAAGCTATGAAAACAGATTTGTAAAATGCAAAAAAAACAAAAAAAAAAAAACAAAAAAAAACATAAGAAATGCACTTGCCCCAAAAACTTTATTTAATAAAAACAATAATAAACGACGCGGCATTTGTCCTGCGCTTGTTGGGTGTTCCGGGCCACTATATGCGATACACTGCCTTGTACATTATTGTCCCTGTAACAGGACAAAACTGCTGTTAAACGTTCCTAGCTACCATCTTGTTTAGTATAAGACTATCATATCCGTAATTAAAAGTACACCGTAAACCGGGATTTCAGTTTCTAATCAGTCAATTTGCGTTGATGTTTCCATCGTCTTTCTTTTACACGATTTATAACTTTCACTTTACCATCCCTGAATCCAAAACTGAGACTGAATCATAAAAAACTAAATAGGCACGGCTCTCCTAAAAATAATCTAAATAAAAACTAACACAGAGGGTTATAACTAAACTGAAATTTAAAAATGAATTTAGAAAATATAGTATAGAAGTAACAACTAATTTAAAAAAAACTAAACTATTATAGCAGCCTTGGCATGCATAATCCAGTAGGCTATAACTCTAGTTTACTGAAAATATGCTGATTTAAAGAATATCAGGATGACAGTTTTAAACAAATAAGGCATGACGTCAAGAATAAAATTCATATGAAGCTATAAGGTAGACTAATAAATAACAAGAATGCATTCTTTCGTGTCTTTAATACCGTGTACCGATAAACCACACGTAATCCTTAATCGAAACTAACTTTTCCAGGTTACATATAAAACAGCTTTTCGCCAATAATGGCACAGTAACTTCAAACTCCTCCCCAGTTTTGCAACTTTCTGTTCTTCTTTTGGACTTTTGCTACTTGTTACCAGGAGAACGGTAGTTCTTCGACCGGGAGACGCAAACGTCCTTAAATAAAAATAGAAATATTATTTCACAATAATTCACTGCTAAAATGGATGCGCCACTTCTGGTCAATGTCGACAAATGGATTGCTCAAAACGAAAATTCTTTCCTCCCACCTGTGTGCAACAAACTAATGTAAGTAGGATTACAAAAAAGGGTTTCTCCATAGACAGTTTAAGACAAAGTACAAGGCGTCCAATTTTTACCGTTGCCCTCGGATAACCTACGAATTAACTGACGATTTACGGTCGCGCTGCGTGACCACGTCTTATTAGAAACGCCATATCCCTATCTGACTGCGCAGTAATTTTAAAAAGCCTATATACTACATTGCTTAACTATGTGGTTATTATGTGTTCTTTCCTACAATCACGAGTATACTATCCATTCCAGTTTACTTGCATGATATTTGTTTCTTAAGAGTCGTTTCAATTTAGAGTTTGAACCCTGCTGTTATTGAGTCAGATTCAGAGTTACACCCAAGCAGTTAGTGTGAGAAATATGTGTTATAGCCTAGCCTACTGTCGCATTAATCACAGGAACAACAAACTGTGAATTATTATTATTATTATTATTATTATTATATTTTCCATTCAGGCATTTTCGCCAGTTGAACATCATGTTTGTCGGAGGCCCAAACACCAGGAAGGACTATCACATTGAGGAAGGGGAAGAGGTGAGAAATAAAATATGCTGGGCAGTGACTCCAGCTGTTCTGCTCTAAAGCAGGGGTATGTCAATTTTAGGTAACTTTGGAACGTCAAAGTCTGTGATTTCAAAGTCTGCCACAGCCCCCCTTCTCCAACTGGGCAGCCATTGTGTGTCCTAGCAGGGCAAAGTCAAAAACAGGCCCTCTGTCTACACAGTTGCCTGCTTATTTTTTTGAACAGGAGTGGGTGGAATTCTGCAAATGGTTGCAGACGATCAAAGCATTTATTCAACAAGCTTAGCATTAGGTTACATTTGCAAGTATATTCAAACTAATTCCTGTCCACTAACTTTAGCTAAGAGTCGGAAAAAGTCGTGCACAGTGAATAATAATGGGGAAAGGGGAAAATGGCAGGCGATCATTAACATGTATATCTAAAATCATTTGGCTGTATTCTTGATAGCACAATGTAATATCTTTCCTTACTCCGCAATAACGATCCACAGAATCTGTGCTGACAATCCCTCTCCATCTTCTTGTCGCATTTATCTTAATAAAATTCTCCCTTCTACAAAATAGAACGTTCAGTTTGAAATAGTTCAACAGTAAGTGCTACGAGGGAATAGAGTTCACTGCGAAGGTTCGGCTAAAAGTACCTGAGTCTCTGATGCTGGCGCGTGTCACATCACTGCCTCACAGGGGACACTGGGAGATACTCAGCAATGACTGACTAAGTCCAGATTGGATTCTCAGGCTCACAGATGTCATGGCAACTAAAATTACTGCTCACAATCTCAGCAGCAAAGAATAGGCAGTCAGAGGGAATACAGGACAGCACTCTCTGTGATCCTGATAGCAACTACATATCCCAGGGTGCCCTGTGATGACCTCCCTTCATCCGACACTGGTGTTGCATTAGCAGCTTTCACACACAGAACACGGGACATTGACATGTGCACGTCACTCCATACAGTTTGACCACTTCTAACCTCAGAGTATTACATCTTTTTATCTAAACAAGTGGCTTGTTCTCGCAACCAACACTTCTGTTATTTAGAAGGGTTGATAACATTCACACATCAAAGTGTCAGTAACTGTCGTTTGAACCAGCAGCAGTGAAGTATCACTGCAAAGTTGCTGGATTCAGTCAAAATCACCAAGTTGTCCCAAAGGAAATGATAGAATTTTATTCCTGAACAGGGTTTTCCCTCTGGATGACTTGGATTTGTATTAAATGCATTAGTCAGTGTGTTAGCCCCTGTATAAAAGGAGAATGCATGTGGCAGAGGTGGCGTGCTCATTGACATCTTTCTCTGTCCCGTCCCTTTGTTCCTCTGTTCTGGTCCAGCTCTTTTATCAGGTCCGAGGGGACATGTGTCTGAAGGTGATTGAGAACGGCAAACACAAGGATGTACCCATCCGTGAGGGGGAGGTGAGTACCGCAGCAGCTCTATTCAGACTGCTGTAACCTTGGATATAATTAACTGGGACTCTCACCTGTCTGCACAATGGCAGGCTCTGTATTCTGCACACAGCAATGCAGTGCCTATATGTGTGTGTGTGTGTATTGTGCCTATTATGATTTTTAAGTGTAAGGAAGTGTGTGTGTATATAAGAAGGTGAATGTGTCTATTTGTGTGTATGAATGTGTGGCTGCGTGCACATACATGATTAACTGTGCGTGTGAGAGTGTGTCTAAGCTGGTATATGTATGTGTATGTAGGTGTGTGTTCGTAGGTGTCTGTGCACATACGTGTACATGGCTTACATGAAAACAGATAAATTATAATACATAAACAGCCAATCCAGTATTAATTAAGTCCAAGCAAAGGTGACTCCGGTCACGTAGAGAGATGATCTTTTATTCCCACCTTTTTGACGCCATTCGCTCAGAAGTCAGAACCAAGTTTCTCAACTAGACACATGCACGCACACACGCACACGCACGCACACACACACACACACACATATGCACACGCACCCGCACCCACACGCACGCGCACTCGCACACGCACGCCCGCATGCACACACACATGCGCACGCACGCACACACGCACACACACCACACACACCCACACACACACACACAACAGCTATTTACCTGTGGTTAAACTGGATTATTATTGATGTTATTGTAAAACCATGACTTTAGTGCTTTGATATCTCAACAATGTCAGTGCAAGTGATTATAATGGTAAAAAATCTGTTTGTTGGTTGAACAAATACAGATACAAATACAAATAGTGGCATCTCCCTCTACTCCTACTGTATAAGTAGAGGTTTTTGGGCGAGAGTGCGCGTAAGCAGGTGCGAGTGTGTTTGCGTGTCATGTTTCTGTTCTTCCTGGGCGCTCAGATGTTCCTGCTCCCGGCCCGGATCCCCCACTCCCCCCAGCGGCAGGCGAACACAGTGGGGCTGGTGGTGGAGCGCCGGAGACTTCCCTCTGAGATAGACTGTCTGAGGTGCGTTTGTCTTCAGCTCGGCCTCCATTTTGTACTCTCTGCCCACTAAAGCCAGTTTAGGCTGGATCAAACTGAAATGGAACCAGCTGCAGCAGTACGTCTACGACCTGAGGAGAAGGTTAGGTGCATCTCAACCCCAGAGAGGGGGCGCTTCTGGGGCATGTAGTCTCAGAGGCCCAAACGGAATTAGTGTAGCATGAATGGTCATGCTAAATGTACACAGCAATTGTTCTGTTTTCAAGAACAGACAAAAACAAAACCACAGATTAGAAGTGATGATGAAATTCCAGGCGAAAGAGCAGCAATTGTTATATACAGCTATCATGCTAAACTTGGAAAAAGGGGAATTTTTGATCTTTAAGTTTTTTTCTCATTAAAATAAATGGAGGGCATGGAATGTTTATTTATTTTTATTTAAGGGTCATATCCATAATGTTTTATTTTTTTTTCCCAAAACATTTTTAATTCAAATGACTAATTCAGGTTGACTACACCCAGTTTCAGCCAATTTGAGGATTCCCACTCAGGCCAGATTTTCTTTGATTTGTATTAGGTTTTAAAGAGAGTGGATGGAGTCAGTGTGTCCATCTCATTTGCATAAAGTATTCACTATACAATTGAATTTGTAAGAACCCCTTCAGATACACCAAACCACTTAAGTATCTGAATAGTGAAGGAACGCGTGTAGTCCTACCTAGGGCTATTGGAATGGGATAATAATTTAATGTCATTTCAGTTATCTTATTCCAAAAATAATGTTTTAACCTTTCCTCAGTCCTAACAGTTATGCATAGAAGGAGACTGCAAGTAGTATTTCCCTAAATGGATCGCTATCTATCCTAGGTAGCAGGTGCGTACGTGCCTCTGGCTTGTGTAGCCTGCATAGATACAGTAGTGTATCTTGCTACTGCACTAGTGTATAGTCGTGTGACTTTGGGGTGCAGATATTTTGAGTTCTATGCTTGTGTTAGGACCCTGAAACTGCTAGGTGTGCAGCGGTAAGAGTCATAAAGGAATGCCAGGTTAAAGTGAATGCGGTTTGTTGACAGTCGATAAGAAGAAAGTGTGTGTAGTGAGATGACTGTACGCATACACGTAGGAGGTTGTATTGATGAGTCTACTGGAACCATTGTGCATTTCCCCTTACATATTCAAAGATCAAAGCAAAACAAGTCATCAAATGAAGACACAACGATAACAGAACAGTACATTAATGATCCTGCTTGTGCTATCTCTGCAAGCATAATCTTTGTATCTGGCTGGGCGCTGACCCATAGGTATCAGGATCTTTTGTCAGCACCCCACCACCAGACGCCAATGGCTTTCCATCAATGCAAAACATGATTACACTGTATTATGGAGAACCTGAGTTTTACATAACGCCGATCCAGTAGAATGCTTTTCAACTGAGCACTGTCTTTTCATCAGACCCTGGTGACTCCCTGTCAGCACAGTAAACAGAGTTTTCCTTTGGGCCCACTTCGCTGAACTGCCTTACAAATTCATACAGCACAGTTGCACCTGGCTCCTAAAACTTGAGTAAAACTGTCAAACTAGGCATTGCGGATAAAATATGAATCAGCAATTACATGGCCTATTTCTCCCATAAAATGTTTTTGGAAACATATTTTGATGGACTGTATAGGTGTAATATGAGAGAGTTTGTGAAGAGGCCACCATGTTGTTTTGGTTTGAAAATGCTGGACCGCAGTGCGTCTGAACCAGGCGCCGTCAGTGATCTGTCACATTAAAAGGCCAACGGGCGAATTTGTGGGCAACAACAACAAAAGTATTTAATTATGAAGTAGGCATACAAAGACATTTACAGCTAAAAAGTGTGCTCTAAAGTGTAATTACCATACTATTAAGTTAAATTAAGTTCAAAGTAAGTAGGGGACAGTAAAAGATGGGAAGGGGCAAATATGCAGCAATTACAGTAAAACAAAGCAGTACCGTATACAGCTGTGATAGCATTAAATCCGGTGTTGTGCTGTGATTGCAGGTATTATGTAGAAAACAGCACGGATGTCCTGTTCGAGCGCTGGTTCCCCTGCAAAGACCTGGGGACACAGCTGGTGCCAGTCATCAAGGAGTAAGTCATGCCCCCCTCAGAGAGGGCAGACCCCTGTTACCAGGGCTTTAGGGTCTACAGGGGAGGCGACAACCCTGGTTCTGGAGTGCCGCAGGTTTATATTCACCCAAACCCTTAATCACATAGCTGAGTTAATTATCAGGCTTAATGAAAAGCAGACGACCGCGTGCTGGCGTTCCTGAGCGTTTTACCGTGAGAGCCCTGAATGTTCCAGGCTGAAGCTACAGGTCATTTACCTAATTGCATAATCGACCGGGTCGTCTGCTGCCACTATGGAGAATGAGAGGATTGGTGATCATTAATGGAGGGGCTGATAACGGCACTCCTCTCTCTCATTCAGGTTCTTCAGCTCTGAGCAGTACCGAACAGGGAAGCCCAGCAAAGGTGAATTTCTCTTCTTCACCGCTTCCCGTGCTCCTGCCTTTTCATGTGAGAAGGTTAAGGCAGTGAATTCTGTGCAGTGTTGACCCGTTTGCTGGAGCGCTGCCAGGATGACCAGGCACTGCCAGGTGGTGTGGTGCAGCCGTGCTGCATTTCATGGTGCTATGCTACGGGGTGCTAAAATGTAACGCAGTGTTGCGGTGATATGTGATTAGTTATTGTGTTGCGTGGTAAGCACGTTTATCCAGTTTCTCAGATGTTCCTTTAATGTTATCAGTGCAGGAATTTGTTATGTGGTTCAAAAAATATCTTTGAAGGATTTTAAAAGAAGTGTGGATGTTTATTCATGTTTATTTTTTCAGAAATGTAATATTAAGTAAACCTGTTTTCAAAAACATTTTTGTCAGTAAATTCTTAAAATGCAGTAGACACGTTTCCTCCTTGATGTGTTTTCTTGACTAATGGCAACCGTCAAGAGACACGCCTGCAGACTGACAGGAATTACAAAAATAAAGTATGTTTGACGATGTTCTCCTAGTAGCGTGAACTCAAAACCAAATGACAGTTCCTCATTCTGTAGTGTTCTTGACACTTCTTGTGTTGGCCTGGATGTTATGTGATTCATTATGGGAGGCTAATGCACTGGGCAGTGGTGTATTAACCAAACACCATTTAAAAAATCAGGTTGAAATGATCTGTTCAGCAAAGCAGCCTTTCAGCCTGCCCTATGTGTAGTGCATGGCTCGGCCTCTGGCAGATGCCAGGGCCCTTCCTGTGTCAGCTTTACGGGCTGAAGCAGCGCTGCTTTGTGTCCTCCGTAGATGAGCCCCTCAGACAGCCTCCGTTTCAGCTCAACGGCATGCACGTGATGAAGCCCTTCGTCTTCAGGGAGTGGGTGGAGAAGCACCACCCGGAGCTGGCCGGAGGACGCCCCGTCAACGTGTTTGGGGCGCAGTTCGAGACAGAGGTGCCACTGGGACACGGGCAGGGGCCGTCGGGAGCCAATCAGAAACAAATTGGATTTTCCCCGTCGATAAAAAAGTCTGGGTCTGTCCCCGGCGGGTTGATCAGAGACCAGTCCGGGCGAGGCGGTATTGACGCGGGCGCTTGGCAGGGACTCAGCGCCGGTTAATGTTCTGAAACCGAGACGGGCCCAGTTCAGCGCCCGATGGATCAGATCAGAGGCAGGAAGTGAGCTGGGCTGGCCCTTCCCCTGCAGTCTGCCGTGATGTCTCTGTGCTTCACCGACACTGTTATTCAATCTCCCCTTTCCCAATTTTTTCCCAGACCGCACTCTATGGACCAGGGGAGACGGAGAAGTCCCGGCACGACACGGATATTTGGATATGGCAGCTGGTGGGTGTTGATCCCCCCCCTGACAAACACTGCGTGGATTGGTGCTTTTTTTCAGTGATACCTATTGTGTAGTGAGATATTCTGATTGATCTTTCTTGTTCGCTACATCCTTCCCGCCCCCTCCTCTCTTAGGAAGGAAGCTCTCAGGTGACAATGGACGGTCAGCCGTTCTCTCTCTCTGCAAGAGACAGCTTGCTTATCCCCGGACAAAGCGAGTGAGTGGGCGACAAAGAAGGGGTGGAGGGAGGGAAGCAGAGCCTGAGTGAATAAAGAAAGGGTTGTGTGAATGAAGGTATTAGTAAAGACGAGGAACGGAGGGCACACAGAGTACAAGAGAAGGGGGGATAGAGGGGGAGAAATTGGAAGAAGGGGAACCAGGAGGTGGCATGGCGCAAAAGGGCAAATCATGTTTATGAAACGCCACATGCAGGAGGTTCCATACGGGTCCATATACATTCTGCAGACTTGACAGGTAAAGGCCCAGTGTGAGCGGATCTGATGTGTGGGCGTGGTTTTCCCAGGTACCAGTGGCAGAGGAGCGAGGGATGCGTGGCTCTGTACGTCAGGCAGAACCCAGAGAGGAAGAGCGCCTATTTCTGACCCCGCCCCGCGTTCGGGCAGGAAGAGAGACGAGTCACTTTAATTCAAGCTTGAAAACCAAACAAAAATATACATATTATGTAATACATATTGCATAACTTTGATTATATTAATCAACTTAAATTAAAAAAATTCTGGAGCTGGGTTCTTCAGTTTTCTGTTGAAAGCAGAAATGAGAAATGTGACACATGCAATCATAACTACATCAGTGACCTAGCAAAAATTCTGGAATGTCATTAAAATGTATTTTCATAATGTAACACTATTTTAATTAACTGGAATGCTTGTGGTAGTTGTAGTTTTTAGCAAATGTCATCCATTAAAAAAAAAAGCAAAGTAATGAGCTTGCAGTCATTTATTTTGTAGAGAGTATTTCGTGAGTTTTTGGAGTATGTTCTCCCCGTGTCTGCGTGGGTTTCCTCCGGGTACTTTGGTTTCCTCCCACAGTCCAAAGACATGCAGGTAGGCCAATTGTAGACTCTAAATTGCCCATAGGTATGAGTGTGTGAGTGAGTGGTGTGTGTGACCTGTGATAGATTGGCGGCCTGTCCAGGGTCTATTCCTGCCTCTCGACCAAAGCATGCTGGGATAGGCTCCAGCACCCCCGCGTCCCTGCCCAGGATAAGCGGATATAGATAATGGATGGATGTGTATTTCAAAATGGGCATTGAATACACATGATTGTCCTATCCTTCACTGGGGCTTAGTAAATGGGGGTATCATAAACACCATCACATATGTTCCTGAGTAAAATAAAATACACAATTAGAATTCTTTTTATTTTTTCAGATTTCCAAAATGCAACTATAGTCTTATGCATGTTGCTGATTTTCCAGTGAAATATGCTTCCAGCTTTTCATCATAAATATCAACAACAAAAAAAACAAAACAAAAAAAAACGATTGCTTATTTCACTGTGGGTGATGAATAAAGATTTCCCATCTGTCCGAGTGAAAAAAAAATTAAAATTTAGAATTTTTAACATTTTGGACATAAGCCTATAGCCTTATGTATTTTTCTCATTTTCCTTTGAGATCAATTTTTGATCATAAATATCTTAAATGATATTATTATTCATTTTTTAACAATGGGGGTTTATAAACATGATTACCTGTCTTCCTTTATTAAAAAGTAAATAAATATTTAGAATTTTTGTATTTTTCACATTTTGGATGTATGCCTTAAGTATTTTTCTCATTTTCCTTTGAAATCAGTTTTTTATTCATTTATTTATTTATTTATTTATTTATTTATTTATTTATTCATTTAACAGGGGCCATGCATAACACAACCGTTGGACCAGAGTTAGCTATATAGCTAATTTACATCTGCGGTCCCTGGGCAGGAAGAATCATAAATATCTTCAATGATATTATCGTTATTTTTTTAACCGCTTTTACATGGTTTTATCATTTTCTTGGCCTAAAGATAAAAACTGTTTTTGCACTTAAAGCTGTAATGTAGAGCTGTGTAGAACCCTTTTGAGGGGCAGGTGAACAAATTGAGGAAAGCTTGCATAAACTCACAAAAACCTTATTAAAAAAATATATTTTTAATAAAATCAAAGGGGAAGGTGCTCAGGCCCCCAAAAAGCATGTAAATCCCATTTTTGTGAGTTTTTCCAAATGATTTATACATACATTTATTTTTCTGGCAATTGACCTGATGAAAATTAATTGAACACACACTCTACAATCTCTAGGCTAAATAAGCCTTACATCAACACACCACTGTTTATTCTTGGCTATTCAACAGGTACACTTACAGTCACATAAATGTCACATTGATGCCAGAATACTCTATGATAGTCTACAAATTATCAATAGCCTATCTCTGGCAGCACACATAAATTCTTCGTAGACCAAGGAAATATGTATATGCAGCTGAACTTGTATTTAAGATACTAGTTCAAGGTTTGGAAGACATTGCGTTCGGGAGACACGCACATTTTCTCCATCACACGTTTGTGTTCTGAATTGTCACACTCTATTTTTCTAAATTGTTTTGGTTTGGAACCATTATCAAGTGTAGCAGAGGTTTGACCTGACTTCGCACATTCATTTTACACAGTGAATATTATATTGGGGTCATCCTCTGCCCCCGAGTGCAGTGCACACAAGGGACACAAAATTGCAGGCTTTAGGCTAAAGATGTACTAAATTTAGGCCATGATTTCCTCAATGTAGCCTATCTTTGCCTACATTATGTTTCCCAGAATAGTTAAATATTTTGTCCGTCAAATAACGTCTGAAGCCAATCAGTCTACGTAAGCCTGATAATTATTGAAAAGGAGACAGGTAGCTGTTGGGTGCTTATTCACTTATTCCTGTCTTGGTGTTGTGTGTGATGTGAAGCCAAAGCTGTTGTGATGTCTATAAGTGGGTCTTTACACACCAAAAAAAAGAGAAAAAAGATGAGTACTCAAGTAATCACATGGACAAATTGGCTTGTCATCATGTATAGAAAATCATAAAATGTCCCTCCTCTAATATGAATATGTTGACAGTAATCCAAAGGTCATGTATGGCCAGTATGTACTGTATGCTGGTTTTGTTCTTGTCTTATGTTTGTAAAAAAAAAAAAAAACCTTTACGCAGAAGTGCTGCTTTATTCCCATATCAAACCACATTCAAATATTTTCAGCCAGCAGGGGTGTGCTGCTGTAGCCCAAGCCTCTATCAGAGATTTCCGTTAGGCAGACTGAATATATAAGACCAAACATTGACAGGACATTCTGAACTGTATCTGCCTCTGTTTTAATAGAAACCAAAGAAATGATTTGCACACATTTGCATAGTTTATGTCAGTCTTGGAACATGCAGTTTTCCTCAATGTGTGCTGTTGATTTAACAGTGATGCATGTTAATTATTAGTAAGTATAAATGCTTCCCCATTTCCTTGAGCTCAGTGTTAGGTTGAGCAGCATACATTGCACTTCATACAGAACTGAAAATATAATGAACATATTGCACAACTTCCCTGAGCTCCAACACAAAATTCTGTGTAAATTTTTTCCACTTGAATTTAAGCCCAGATGCACAATGAATACTGAAGTGGAAAGTCTGCTGTTCGTTTCGCAATATTGAAGAGAGAGTGACACAGACCCTATTTCATGTAATCATGAAAAAACATTGCGGTGGTAGCTGTGAGGAATTCAATAGGAAGCCTTCCTGCCTTAAGGCAAGGTGCCTACATTCATAGCAAGTTGAAAAGATTGTTTTTTTAAGACAAGACTTACAAAGTATTATCAATCAAAAGTTCAGTTTATGCAACAACAAAAAAAAAAAACCCTTTTTTTCCCCTTTTAGAACGGGTGAGTCACTCATTAACAGGCACAGGGAGCTCAGAAAGTTGGGGAACCCACTGTAGGATACCCACTGTCCCCTGTGGACATGGGGAAGCTGTCAGTCAGGTGTGGTGCGGGCTCTCCAGACGCATCCTGAGGGTGTTTCTGATGATGTGGCGCTCTGCGATGAGGCAGGCCAGGGCCCAGGGCAGGGCGTACTCCAGCGTCACCAGGCCCATCACGTTCCAGCGGAAGGACGAGTAGTCCCAGGGGCAGGCCCCCAGCAGCCTCAGAATGAACCCGGTGCTGAACTCCCACAGGTAGGTGAGCAGGGTGTAGACAGTCAGCCGGACCACCAGGGGGCAGCGTGGGTGCAGGCACAGGTGCAGGCGCTCGATGAGGAAGATGGCGGAGCTGTAAATGGGGAGCGCCCAGAGGCTGGTGTGGCCGACCAGCTTCCTGTCGCGGAGCTCGTACCAGTTGCAGGCAGCGGTGAAGGCTACCTCACAAAGGCAGCCGTGCAGGGCGTAGACGTAGAGGCGGGCGATGGGCATCAAGGGATGGAGCACGGCCGGCGATGCCCTCCCACGTCCCCCTGTCATGTTAAAAGAGGAAGAGCTGTGTTTGTGCAACGGCGGGCATTTGTGACGCGGGCATTTGTGCTGTGGTTTTCTTTTTAGAACACTGTTCAAACTTACCATTCCCCATTAAATATACTAGGTTATTTACATTACACAAGGAAATGGACATGGACAGCATTGTTTTTACATAAAATCCATATAGTTGGATATTTTTCACTGCCGCAATTTAGGTTAAGTCCCTTGCTCCGGGGTACAATGGCCATGCCCCAGCAGGAAATGAGTAGGGGTTGGAAGGAAATTTCCCCAGAAATGACACGTTATACCACACTGCCACCGGTATTTTGCACTCTATGCAAAAAAATTCTTGACATTTGCACTAAACATCTCTCACACCTATAACCACCCAGCGTGATGCTATCTTCGTCCTCTTGCTTATCTGCCAAAATCTGATTTACAGTTTTTCTCAATTGTTTAATCGCATTTCCTGAAACTATAGCTCAATTTCTCAAAACTCTACACACAAAGCACAGCAACAGTTAACTTTTTTCCAAAACTACACAAATCTCTTGCAAAATGCATTCATGCATTCAAAACCATGTTCTCTCTTCTCAAAATGGACTTTTTCTATCAAAATGATTCACACAGGCCTCATTTGAATAGGTCTTGTTTAGCATTGATTTCACACTGGTGCGATGAGGTCATGTTACATATTCAAGTGTATAAAATTCTGTAAAAATTGCTTATCTTTTCTCCTTTTTTGAAGTTTTAGTTTTCTTTTCAAGGGGTCCCAAAATAGGCTGCAATTTTACAGTAAATATAAAGACTGTTGCCATGATACGATACAGTAAATATATCATCATATAAATAGTGCATTTGCTAGGTAAACCTAATTCTAATTCAGTACAGTACAGAACAGAACTGTAGTTGCAATGTTTGGTTCCTTAGCTAATGCTAACTAGCACTAGTTGAGGTACTCAAAGTTGTGTTACAAAAAAGAGAACTTGAAGTATTTTGTTTGTCTCTCAGTTGGATTTGAGTTTATATAGTGCCTTGATTCGTGACAGATTGCAGAAGGATAAATAAATTATGGATACTCCCTTTTCTTACTTTTCTATCCAGAAGTACACTGCCCCAAAGAGAAGGAAACGATTTATCAACTGACACATACTACCTTATTACTGAGTCAGTTTAACCATTTCAGAATGAAACAATTCAAAAACATTAGTTACTGGAAAGAAGTCCTTGAACACTTAACTGCAGTTTCCAATATTGCAGATTTGTTTTTACGGCAGTTTATTTTGGCATCTGTATCAACATACAGATTGTTTAAGCTTTGATGACAGCACAATTTTATTACAATGAATTGGAAAAGAGACAGATTTGACCTGCAAACTGTTTTGTGTCACAATAATTTTGCAGTTTAAACAAATGTATCATTAGGACTTTGGAGTTGTTGGGTCTTGATAGCAAATCTTTATCTCTTACAGCAAATACTTCATCCATAACTGGAGACCTCATTCAGAGTTTGGTCAACATTCAGTCTTGCCCAGGCAGTTTTTTATTCACAAGTAATCAGTAATGTGAATGTAATCAAAAAATATATATATTTCTTGATTATTAAATTATTAAATATATATGTATTAATATATATATATATATATATGTATATATATATATATATATATACATATATATATATATATTTATATAATAACATATATATATATATATATATATATATATATATATATATATAATTATATATTTATACCACCGGCCACTTCATTAGGTACTTGCTAGTACCGAGTGTGGTCTTCTGCTGCTATAGCCCATCTGCTTCAAGGTTCGACGTGTTGTGCATTCAGAGATGCTCTTCTGCATACCTCAGTTGTAACGAGTGGTTATTTGAGTTACTGTTGCCTTTCTATCAGCTCTAGCCAGTCTGGCCATTCTCCTCTGACCTCTGCCATCAACAAGGTATTTTTGCCCAGAGAACTGCCGCTCACTGGATATTTTCTCTTTTTCAAACCATTCTCTGTAAACCCTAGAGATGGTTGTGCGTGAAAATCCCAGCAGTTTCTGAAATACTCAAACCAAACCATCTGGCACCAACAACCATGCCACGTTCAGAGTCACTTAAATCACCTTTCTTCCCCATTCTAATGCTTGGTTTGAACTTCAGCAGATCGTCTTGACCATGTCTACATGCCTAAATGCATTGAGTTTCTGCCACGTGATTGGCTGCTTAGATATTTGCGTTAATGAGCAGTTGAACAGGTGTACCTAATGAAGTGGCCGGTGAGTGTATATATATATATATATATATATATATATATATATATATATATATTTGATCTGCATACAAAAATAACAATGTTCATTTAGAGTTTTGAAAATGAATCCAATTCATCTCACCCTGAATTCTGGGCTCCATCCTCCTTGGACCTAATGCTCTTACATCCATCTCTGAGTGCCGAAATGAACTTGCATGGGCTGTATTTTACACCATTTCCTTATTTGTGCATAGATCTGCGTTTGTCCCGGGCTAAACATTAAGCCAAAGCTTGACAGTGACATCTCTCTGCACCAGTTCAAATGTAGAGGCGGAGGTGGGGGGGGGACTATCTGTCCTTCCTACCTGGGTCATCAACAGAGAGGGGAAATGGAAAAGCAAACCACCTTCACAGACCGGCTGTTCTTTCTCTTTTTCTCTGGCCTTTTCTCTGTGTTTTCTCTGTGTGGAACATTAGCTGGGTGTGGCACACTGGGGACAGCACACATAGGGAATCATTAGGGTTCATAGGCCATAAAACGTATCTCAGAAAAGAGGGACAGATATGGCAATATGGTGGGGGGGAAAGTGGATTTGTTGCAGCATAAGTTTGGCCCACTAGCACGCACTGTACTGTCAAGAAGCATGGAACACGTAACAACCAAATTCTTAAAAAAAATAAAAAATAAAAATAAAAATGTTTTAAAGAAAGATGCACATCATAGATGATCATTATCTCATTTCTAGCTGTGGTATAGCAGTATTCTTTACAAAATATTTCCTTATATATTTTGTTAGTTAGTCATGACTCTTTTCTATGGAAACAATTGCGGGGAAAATATACAATACAAATTACCTTACAGGGATTAACATTATGCTGCATAATTATACCGGCAATTGATTCTTGACTTGAAACCTGAAGCTTAAAATGATTTCACTGATTCTGGCCTGGCACAGTTGTGCTATGGACAGCACAGAAATCAGTCACTGCATTGTTCACTAAAGTTCAAGAATTTCTCATGTTTTTTTATCCTCTCAGCTGGCAGAACTAAACCTGTAGGGTTATTAAGGATACTACAGAATTTCAAAAGGTGCAAACAAGATGACTGCTGTGATGTGAGTTTTGCAGCACACAATGGATTAGACGACTAGCACTGACACATTGTGCAAAGGAATCAAGCTGTTCCTCCATCAGATGGATGGCCAGACTACCTTTCAAAAGCAGCAGTGTACTCAAACCTTTTGGTTCAAAATGTTTCATACAAGGGCCGAACAAAAAGACACAATTTTTGAGATTTTTTTGTGTGGTGTGTGCAAGCCCCCAGTGCAAACTGTTTGCAAGTATTTTGCAAGTTAGCAGACTACCCCCTGTCTGCAATTGGTCCATCCAAATATCAAAAGTTTGGTTGCTTCACGATTGAAAAGTGGGGAGGGGGGGGCAGAGTTCAGCTTTATTTTCCTGTTCCGTCTTATCACTACTGTCCCGTAACAGGCCATATCCACACTCTAGATGGGATGGAGAAGTGGTGTCCTATCCAATAGCTGTCCCATTTTGGAAGTGCTGTCCTATTCAATAGGTTTGCCAAGATTTCAATTGTGCCTTATTCCCCTTTGGAGGAAAGTTTGACCTCATTTGTTAGCCAAATAAAAGATGGGGAAACTAGTAACATTAGGTAGGTAGCTAGCTACTTTGTTACTAGTTTGCACATCTTCTGTTTGGCTACCTTTCTTTTCAGATAATGTACCCTTAGTTTGACAAATGAGTTCAAATTTCCTTGATTTAGTTCTTCAATCATAGTGAACGTATCGCATAGAACACATAGGCATAGGCATCCTCAAATCTTCTGTATCTCGTCTAGACGCAACTGTGGTAGCATCGCATCGTCATGATGAATACTTTCCAGGTTGATATTTTGAATGAAGTGTTACTGACTCATGCAAGGGCATCACCATCTTTATGATGGATCACACAGAGATTTTAAAGACAACAAAAGGTGCTCAAATTCCTGGCAGGAAATTTCCATGAAGTTTGGTGGCAATGATCCTGAGTTGTGCAAGAAAACCTGAGGAAATGGAAAATCAAAAAAGTTCTTGCATCCTGGATAGCCAAAAAAAAAACTGAGTTCGTATGGAGTATACTTACAACGATGTTTGGTGACATGTTTGCTGGTAGTTTTTTTTTCTATCATTTGGAGTATACTGCCTGCTTAACAGTGCAGCACTTGGTAAGCACACGCCCTCTAACACACGTGGACATGCACAGTGTAGCAGCAAGTGGGCATCCTGTGGCAGTAAGCAGGTATTAACCCGGTGGTGCGGCAGCGGTTGGGCTCCCTGTGTTTGTTTTTCTGCGTGGTGCAATAAAACATTGAAGGGTTCAGAGTCCAGCACACTGATATTGACTCACTAGAAGGGGTTGCGCTGCATGCCGGATGAACTGGATGCTCACCGCGGCAAAGCAGACAAAAGTGTGTCTGTGCTTTCCCTTAGTTATTGATAAGAGGTCTAGTTAAGCATAAATCACCAAGGTGATATTGATATTGAACATGTTTGAACCGACATAAAGAACCCACCCACCAACCCAGAAATTCCTTTGAATATAGATAATGGGCAATGCATTACAAGCTGAAAGGACAAAATTACAGCGTTACTATTGGTGACTACACATCACACATTACACAAGATTCCGAAGATATTGTACCTCTCTAACACACGTGGACATACCCAGTTCAAAGCCCTGACCCTTGCCTACACTGCTGCCAACAGGACAGCCCCCATCTACTTGCAGGACATGACTCGATTCTATGTGCCTGCTCGACCACTCCGCTCTGCGGCAGCAGGGCGCCTTGTAACCCCTCCCACCCGCCCAAAGGGATCCAATCAAACAATTAAACATTGGTGCTGATTAATAATCCCCAACAGCTGTGGCGCAGAGTTCCGAGAGCCACCCAGCCCACTCTCTCTCTGCAGCCAACGCAAAACCACGCCCACCCTACCACAGTAATGTACCTCAAACACTTTATCGAAAACAGGAAGCAGAATTTGCTTAGAATTGCAAGTAGTTGCTGAAACTTGTGGCCTGTCAAAAAAAAAAAAAAAAAAAAATTTAACAGATGGCATTTACAGGTTCAAGCTGCAATGTATAAACTCACTACAGAAATAAATTAGTCATTTTGTAAGTACTGTACAGCTTTCTGAGGAGTTGAGAAAAAACTTTCAAGAACACCTTCTCAATGCACAGTTAAACATACTGACTACGGCCCTGAGCCTAATCCATGGTAAACTCTGGCCAGTTTCACAAACTTCACTACTTCACAGAAATTAGACAAAACCAGTGGTGTCTCATGAGGTTACTGAAAAATGGATAAAAGGAAATTACTGAATAAAAGGTAATGTTACTCTCTGGAAATCATTGACATACCAACTCTCTGGAAAACATCTTACAAACCTCAATAACTGCATGTAAGCATTATCAAGCCACGGTGGTGGACATCATGCCTTGTCTCTGTGCTGTGCACAGCGAGGTATCTTTAAAGATGGCCTGGACAGAATCAACAGAGTTCCCTGGGATTGACAGGCACCACCAAGCTACTTTGGCCAGATGTGCGAGTCATTCTCAGGTGGACCTCCGGCACAGTTTATTGACTTGTTACCTTATTATGCCTGATAGTATGATTCATATTTAGATTAAATATTTTAATGAATCTGTCAGTACATTTTTGGTTTAGTGCTGAATGGATTTGCTTCAGTTTCTACAGTGCATGTGCACGCACCAGCATGCACTCTCCTATCTTACAGGGAGCAGAACACCATCTCTCCCACAAAACGGGCGGAATACCAGAACCCCCCCCCCCCTCCTCCCCCAGTACTCAGATGCAGATTCCAAAGAACAGGTGGCAGCTGGGTGGCAGTGGGTGAGCGCAATTCTGTGCAGAGCAAGTGAAGCATGCAAAAGCAGTGCAGGCAATCAGCAGCACTGGATAGGTTTGACTGCTGGTTTAAAAAAGAAGCTCCATTAGTGCTGTGTGCATGTGAATGGATGGGTATGAAGAAATGTGTTGTGTGTATGCTTGATTGATCATAAACACAATTGATTGATTTATTGATTGTGGAAACACGTGTGTATGTGATTGCTGAGGCCGACCATTGGTTGGCTGCACCAAAATTTCTTGACCGATCTTGAACATTGCATTCCCTGCCTGTCGCTCACTTATGACTCACAGTTTGTTTTAATGTGTTTGTTTTATTTGAATAGTTCAGGAAACTATACTACTCTAGTAGTAATAGGTTTACGTGATTCTTTCAGATTGGAGCCATACGTGTTTGCCTTCCCTGGACTGAGAGAATTGTTCTAATGTTGTAACATCTACTTTACTACTGCACTGTCTTCTAGGTTACTCAGAGAGATCTGTGACACAGACGTGTGAATCCCCACCCACCATCAGCAACTCATTTATCTATAAAATCAGGAAGTTTTGACTGCGTATAGGAAGGATGTTTGTTTGCAGTGCTGTCAATTTCACAAGGTTCCTTCACAAGGTCTCAGCTTCAGGCCATTCTTCCACAGACCAAAAGCCTCAGCTGCAGTTTCTGGTAAGCAATAATAAATTAAACAATATGGTGCTTGCCAATTTTTTTTACCTTGTGTTTAGTTGTTGGTGGTGGGGTCTGTGTGTTCATTTGTTTACCCGCTTTTTGTTGTAAATCACAGCGGATAAGGACTCTTGCTAAATTATATCTGCATTTAATGCACAAACTGGACATTGTACATCTTTGGTTCACTGATCAGTGATGCAACTTGCCAAACTTTGTCAGATTGTTATTTATTGATTAATCAAAAAAAGGATTCATCAATAGGACAAAACCCATGAGTACAATGCGGCTTCTCTTAATTATGTGGACACACGTTTCCCATGCTGAAGACCAAAACATTATAATAACCAGTATCTTCATGATAATCATCATCTTCTTCATTATCGTACAGCATTTCCATCTCAGCATGATGGTCTTATTTTTACAGTTTTACACCTGTGGTTAAGGGGTATCTGATAATAGTTGAAATACAGCTCTCTCTCATTACCAGAAACACAATCGGAGAGGATAAAAGTTATGGCATAAAATCTATCTGGGGGCAACTGAATCGAATGCCCCCCAGTGATGCCTCAAAGATAGTCAACCACATACGGCAGCATTTTGGGGCATCTGTGCAAATCACAGGGTACACTCGCTCTGTAAATGCAACATATTGGATGGCCCTTTAGCATTATTGTATTAAACACAGCTGCTCCACACTTATTGTGATAATTTTTGTTTCTGTTGCTTTAAGGTGAAAAATATACATTAAATATCCAGCAGTGCAGAAAATTAATTACAGTGAGACAGACCAGCTCTTACCAGTGAATGGCTTTGAATGTAAATTTAACTGGATCTCATCTTTTTCTTTTAATTCAGTTGTGGCTATCACTAAAGACTGTCTCTCCAACAGCGGCAAAGTAAAAAGAGGAAGAAAAGATTTCTACATCTACATATAGACTCGAGGGTGTGTTCGACACTTGAGTTTTCTAAAATAGTAGCCTGTGGCACATCAGCTGACCCAGTTCCATAATGGCCAACTCGTCCCTGCACTGCCCGTCGGTCCACAACCTGACAGTTGAAGTGCTGCCCCCTGTCCTCATTCTGGAGTTTATACTGGGGCTGCCTGGTAATCTGGTGGCCCTGTGGATCTTCAGCTGCCGAATGCAGAGGTGCACGTCCAACACCATGTACCTGCTGAACCTGCTGATTGCGGACTTCCTCCTGCTGGTCAGCTTACCCTTCCGCATCGACAGCCTGATGCGCGGTGAGAACTGGGTGTTCGGTGACGCCTGGTGCCGCATAAACCTTGTCATGCTGGCGGTCAACCGTTCGGCCAGCATCGGATTCATGACCATCGTGGCTGTCGACCGTTACTTCAAGGTGGTCCACCCGCACCACCGGGTGAATCGGATCACAACAGTGCAGGCGGGAATTCTCTGTGGCATGACGTGGGCGGTGGTGTTGGCTCTGCGGCTCCCCCTGCTGGCCGAACCCCTGTTGCAGCTATCACGGGACAACGTCTCCATGTGTCGCAGCTTCAACTCGTACAGCGATCCACCTCCGATCATCAGGCTGCACAACGCGGTCTACGTAGTAGAGTTCTTCCTGCCGTTCCTGCTCCTGATCTTCTGCTCCGTGCGGATCATTTACATCCTGCGTCATCGCCAGCTGGACAAGAAGCAGCAGGTGAAGCGGGCCATCCAGGTGGTGCTGCTCATCGTGGCCGTCTTCACCATCTGCTTCCTGCCGGGAATCGCCACTGGCATCACCGCCCTTTTCATCAAGAAATTTCGCCCCGAAGACTGCGCCTCCTACCAGATGGCTTCCCAGCTCTTCAGCTTGTCGATAGGGTTCACCTACCTGAACAGCACCCTGGACCCGATCATCTACTGCTTATCTAGCAGCACGTTTCGGAACACTCTCAAGAGGTCCTTCAATGCGATGGGCGTCTTCCACATGCAGCTGAGTCGAAGGGGTAGCGAGGTCAGTGACCAGTGAAAGGAGACCAGGGCGCGGAACGTCACCTTCTATTAACTTTACATCCTCATGCTGAACAAATCTGCTGTAAATATACTGTACTTTTCCCCACTTTCATATGCAACAGTGTTTTCATAATGGTAATCTCTTTCATTCAGGAAGTGTGCAGTATGTCAAAGGTCAAAGGTCAACAGTAGTTTGGGAGAAGAAATCCTGAGAGCATATGTCTGTTTCTCCTTTTAAAAATCAGGCATGAACTGTGATTCTTCTGTTGAGCTGTTAAATTTGTAAATTAGATATCACAGCATGTTTTTAAGGAATAGATATAGGTCATTGTTTCTATTGGCCATGTGACAAATTAGGCAATCAATGAATTAACTGTACTGATGTATGTATGTATGTACATGTACCAATAAATGACATGTGGTTCATATTTTTTAAGCCTCATTCATAGCTACTATAGCTAATTTGTGGAAATGGATCACCCTTACATAACTCCATGTTAAAATGAGATAAATTAAGTTTTATACCATTATAGAACTATTTGATTAAATGATATACATTATAAAAGGCAATGCATATTTTTCTTAATCTCCATCCATGCCAAATCTGTCGTTTTGCAAAGTCAGAGACCAAAAATTGGTCGTAACTACAGGTGTGTATAGTCAAAAATAGAATGCTAAAAGTATCCATTCTCACTGCCCATTGCAAAACTAGGTCAGACGTCCTCGTCGTCAGTGCCACCACTGGTTAAGGTCTGAAGACCATGTCCTGTTTTTACAATGTGTGGGCATAATTTTTACTAAAAGCTTTTTTATAACACCAGCAGAGAATGGATAAATTAGCTCAAAGCACAGTTCATGACAAAACAAAACTAATATTGTACATATTACATATATATATATATATATATGTGTGTATGTGTGTGTATCTGGCTTTTCCCAAATTTTCTTGGTCCAGTGTTGATGACGGTTGGCCCACTGAAGTATTTTCTTCTTCTTACCAAAGTGCGTAGCAAGGGCTTTTTTGCAGGTACACATTTTTTAGACCAGTAGATCATAGTCAACATTTCACTGTAGTCAGGGAAACTGGTTTCTTTCTAGTTGCTTTCAGTTCTTCCTTTAGTTATGCAGTTATGCCGTTTTATTACAGTTTTTTGCTAGACAATACAAGCTATTTGTGTCTCCCTCTTGATGTTCCTGATCTTCTCCTGTTAACATTACTGGCCATCAGCTGTACCTTTTCAGAGTGTACTGAACACTGCACCTGGAAATCTTGCTTTCTTACCACAATATGTTTTTTAAGGTAGATAAGATTTAACTCAATTAGATTTTTATATTGATAATTACTTATCTTCCCAATATTTATATTCATCATTACAAATATATTTATACTCATCATTACAAACATTTATAAACATGCTTCAGGAGTTCATAAATTACCAATTGTATAGTTTCCAATTCCTTAGCAGGCAAAAAAAAAAAAATAATTCTGTTCAGTAGCAATACAGTTTAGTAGAACAAAGGAAAAAAAATTGGATGGATTTCCCATATGTTTGGGGCACATATTTAGAGAATTAGAACAGGTATTGTGCGCATGTTTAAATCAGGTATTGTATCAAATAAATGTTAAAAAGAATTTATTATTATTATTATTATTATTATTATTATTATTATTATTATTATTATTATTATTAATAATAATAATAATAATAATAATAATCACAGTTTTCTCAGTTTGCATAACTGTGCTTGTCCTCAGAGGGCTCATTATTGGAGGTTTATAATTTCCTCCTGGGAGTTTTTTTTTTCATTGGGCCAGGCAGACAAACATAACGTGTGCATGCATCGCTCTCTCTCTCTCTCTCTCTCTCTCACACACACACACACACACACACACACAATGATACAATGAGTTGCACTAATTAAGAAACCATTATTGGGTTCCCAAATACCCCCTGAGAGATCATCACAGATAAACATGTGCAACAATGTGTGTGGGCTCATCCTTACAGTTTACATACACGGTATGCTTGTCCAGGCTTGCATGTATGTCTATGGGTGCATGTAGCCCACCTGGTCAGCATGTCCGAACGTTTCTGTACGGAATCTGTAAATGCATGTGTGTGTGAGCATGTGTACATGTGCTCCTAAAGCTAACATAATTTACTGAATTTGTGCTGAAGAATGGTTGTAAAAGTGCTTTATTTAGAAATGAGCCAGTTTATATCATGGTTATTGAATAGTACAAATTGTTGTATTAATTGCTATGCTTCCATTAGAAGTTTGAGGCAATTTTGTTTAGTCTATCATGTGCATCAGATCCCTGGTGCTGGATGTTCCTGACGCCCAACTCTCTTATACTGACCTTATATGCAAAAGTACAGAATTTTGAATCCTTATTTCAGATGTTTCTTTCTATTTGCAGTATTGCAGACAGAGCATCAGCATTGTTCCAGAAGACCTGTGCAAGAGTCCATTGTAACAGATAACTAATGAGAATTAGATCAGGTTTTCCAAATCCGCATATTGGCACAAATTGAAGTTAATTACTTAGTTAACAGAATTCAATGAACTGTTCTGCCAGATAAATTTGATGGATCAAACAGCTTCCTCAGTCCAGCAGTGCAGGCCTAATCACTGTGTGCAGACTACGTGTGTGTGAAATTAATCATTTAGTTGGGACTGTGCTTGTCAAATCATTCTAAGCAGTTGAGGACAATTTTGATAAACACATTTTCTAAACGTAATAACGATGGGCCCTATCTAATTCACAGTAAATTTAGGTGACTTTCATATTGTTCATTCAACATGTAAAATTCATGTATTTACGGGAGACACCAAAAATAAAAATAAATAAATAATGGCACCACTGAATGTTGCAACTTTTTGGAAAACATTTACATTAAAACACTCTGGAAAGCGCCTTACTATCCTTCATTACTGTATGTAAGCATTGAGTATACAGATATGGCGATCGACATCATGCCTTGTCATGGCGCCATGTACAGCTGGGCATGGTCTGAGACGACCCACACTGCATTCGTGGAATTTCTTTGAATAAGCTACGTCGGCCAGATCTGGGAGTTTTTTCACATGAATCTCTAAAATAGGTGATTGACTTTTTAACCGTGTGCTTCACCATCAAAATAGTGTTTAAATCTGGCCTTTTGTGTGTGGTCCAATCTGTCTATACAGCAGTTTGTGAGGATAGTTCAGCCTATGCCTCCATCTTCGTGAACAGTGTCAGAACCAAATTCTTTTCAGCTGTTTCTTGCTTCCATTTTGAAACTAAACTTAGTTAAGAGTCATTCGCCTTAAACTTAGTCTAACAGTATTCAATGTTTTGTTTTTTGGTTTTTTTTGGTCATCAATCAAGAAATTTAGATTGTCATGCCCCAGACACATTTCATATAACCAATCAACGTCACACATTTGTTCGATTTGTGCAATCAATACATAAACCTTCAAAAGTTGCCTTCAGTTTTCCTATGGCACCACTGGCTTGAAGTTGATAGTAGCTTATATTTCTTAATTCGTTTGCTCCATTTCTGTTTTAAAGAAAGTGTAGTTTGGGGATTTCAGGAGAAAACCTCAGTTTTTCTGTCCTTGACATAATTTTCATGGCTTTGAATTTTGTAGGGCCCTAACAATGACTCATAGTACTATACTACAGGAAATACTCTCCAATAGTTTTGCATGATTTTTTCAGATCAGAACTTTGAATTTTTGCCTTCTTTTGACTGAGAAAATTGTCCTAATGTTCTAGCAGTTATAACAGAAACATTTCTAATGTAATGACAGTGATAGGAAAGGTATTTCTGATTATTGGAAGTGATACAAAGAAATGAAGCCACTGTAATGTTGTGACTCAAGGTATGACCACATGTATTCACTGTTTGGGGGTTCAGACCTGGTGTTTGCTCTGTTTGTCTCTTGCCTTGCTACTCTGTAAAATGTCTTTTTGACAGTTCTCTGTAAAAAGCGCTATACAAATATCATTGAATTGAATAGAATATTTGAAGACACTTAATCCTAAAATAGCAATATATCAATGCATAGACAAGCTGCAGTGAACCTAACACTGTGTAGGACAGGAATGCTGAAGTCATACAGTTCAGGACAAAGTCTGTCTCTGAATGGTTCCTGTCCATGAGTTGACTCTGATACAATAAGGGTTTTGAGTTATGCAGTGAAGAGTGATAAAAACATTTTAAACTGATCATAGAGACAGACATGCCTTATTTCATGTGCTGTCATAAAATCATGAAAGCAACGTACTGTGCTGTCATCATGCTGTGCCTCATGTGTTATGACATGTGCTCTCATTAAATCATGAAACAAAATGTAATAAAAAAATAAAAAAAATTTAAAAGCTAAGACTCTAATGTAATTACCACTGATGTCAGCCCACATCAGTGTGTTCTCTTGTGTTCTCTTGGGAGCATTTGATTAATTTTTCTGTCACTGGTTAAACTGGGTAGAACCTGCCTGCTGAGTGAGTGTTGGAATGAAATGAAGTTCCTGTTTACACTTGTTCTGAGAAAATGTGCCGGTTTTAGCTGCATTCAGTCATAACTCACATTGATCATCATTAAATACAGTTTAATATGTACTTGCACATTGCCTTTGATTAAAATATTAACATTTCTGAGATACTATAAATTTGAGATGGTTACAGAAATGGAATACAGTGCAATAGAGCTGTAGGATACTGCTTCAGAAAAAACAGCAATGGTGGCTCAATTTGTCCAAATGCAAACAGTGTATTGCTTTTGTAGAGTAGCACAGATATGTAACTGACCTCTTCTGGTTATTATTTCAAATATTAAGTGCATTTCTTGAGTGAAAGTCATCCAATTGCTTCAATTTACATTGGTTTAAAAATAGATCAGTTTTGATTTCTATGATGATCAAAGTATGATGAATAGACAGATGTTAATATGACAGAATGCGATGGCACGTTTTGGAAAGCAGAGTGAAATTCAGACTACAGAAAAGGAAGAGCTTTAGAGAAATAACTAACACAAAATGGCACCGGCTTTTCTGTTGGTAAGTTGCCAGACAATGTTTATGTTTTAAATACAACAGCAAGGGTTGTTTCCAGTAAGATATTGCTGGTTGGAGACAAACAACATTTTTGTTATGGGTGGAGAGAAGTTAAGCTATAGCAATTTCCTCGATGACTTGAAATGAACAGTAGAGACATCAGTGAAGTCATTCAAGCCATTGCATGCAAGTGATAAATCATTCAGCAGTGCAGTTGAGAGAAAATAGGAAAAATCATAACTCACGTACTACACAAGAATCAATCTGTATGACAAAAATAAATGAGATTTCCCAGCATTCAGCAGAATCCTGCAGCTGCTACAGCTTCCACTGCAGTCTCAGGCTTTGCTGCGTTCTATACATGGGCTATTTATTCATGGGCTACATTAAAATAATGCAGCTTCTAAAGGATGTACTCATACCAAGCCTTTCCATCTGTGTGTGTTTTTGTTTGCATTTATAGCCAGGAGGTGCAGGAGGGAGAGTTGGGGGGGGGGGGGGGTTGTTGGTTGCCTGTAAGCTCTACTAAGGTTCTTGCTGTGACTGGGCAAGGGACTTGTGACACAGAAGTTTGAATCTCCACCCACCATCAGCACCTCATTTATCTGTAGCATTAGAGGAAGTTTAAAGTTTAAAGCTTGGGTGTCTTATTTGAATTACTGGGCAAGAGACCTGTGACACAGAAGTTTGACTTCCCGCCCACCATCAGCACCTCATTTATCTGTAGCATCAGAGGACGTTTAAAGTTTAAAGCGTGGGTGAATTACCTGAATCCTTGTAGTGCTGTTGGTTTTACAAGGTTCCTTCACCTCCATCTTCCACAGAGAGTCCAAAATCCCCCGCCTTACTGTCTGGTAAGAAATTAAAATCAATTTTTTAAAAATGTATTATGTTCTAGACAATGTACATGTGTTGTTAATTTGCTTGGACATGTTTCTGCTATACATGTCTGCATTCAATGCACACATAAGACATTGTATATGTTGGGTACATTGGATCCAGCAGGTACAGGATATGATGCATTTTGCATCACAGCAAACTGTTGTCAGGCTATTTATTGATTTTTAAAAAAAGACCAATCACTCGAATAATTCCCATGTTGAAGATATACCATACCAATGATGTGTGAAAGATAATCATCCACCACAGAGAGCAGGATGCGCTCTGAGTTGTCTTTACAAATCACAGGGTACACCTGCTCTGTAAATACAACACATTGGATGGCACTTAAAGTCTTATAACATTCTTGATTGAAACATATCTACCCTCTGCTTTTTCTGACATTGTTTTTGTGTCGGTTGCATTGATTACATTACATTTATTTGGCAGATGCTTTTATCCAAAGCGACGAACAAAAAATGCATTTCATGGTCATAGACAACTGCTAAACACAGGTTCAGTAAGGTACAATACTTATTTTGTACAGCTATTTCTAGCCAAGACACAGTTTAGTTCACACAGTGAACACTATTCAGACCTAACCTCTGCAAAGCCAACTAGGCAGAAGAATAAGCTACAGTATTAGGACAAATACAAATTACCAAAAAGTGCTGGGATGGGGCAACATGTAACAAGTGTCATGAAAAAGGGGGGGGGGGGGGATTGATGAAAAACATGCTTTAAATATTTGGCAGCATTGAAAATTAAGATTGAAGAAGGGGTGGGGTATCATTGTGATGTACTAGCATGTACAATGTATATATAGTAGGCCTATGCAATGATTTTCTAGAGATGTAGAAGTTTTAGAAATGTCAGAGTACTTAAAAATGGATGATCATGGCATTTTAATTTCCACAAATATACTTGGTCAGTTGCATTATGAGAGCTGAGGATGCAGCTGAAATTCAGGCTAAAGTCCTTTTTTATATAATGTACAAGACGTTTTCCCTCTTCAAAAAATAATAATAATTTTAAAAATAATAAAAAACTAGAACATATAAACTTTTGACTAACAAAAGAAGTAAAGCAGAAGGGGAAGCAATAGTGATTGCAATATGTGATTTTACCAGGAAAAAGTGGGACATTTTACTTGATGAATTCAAAATAATGAATAATGCTATCATTGTAAAATATGGATCACATTATGCAATCAGCACACATTGTGATAACCTTATCTTAAAAAATGCATTACTGTTGACTCACTACATTCCTGGAATAGGAACAGTGAGACAAAACCAGCCAATGGTTTTGAATATAAATGCAATTGGATGTCATCTCTTTCTTTTAATTCATTCAGGACTTCCACTAAAGAGATCATTCTCTCTACTATACTCCATTAAAACATCTCCATTAGAACATACTGCTCTAACGGTGGTGAAGTAAAAAAAAAGAAAAGAAAAGAAGAAGAAAGGATTTTCACAGCTTCTGCCCGTGGGCGTATTCAGAGTTTACATCAGCTGACCCAGTCACATAATGTCCAACTTCTCCATGCACTGCTTGGAAGCCCAGGACTTTGTAGGTAAAGTGGTGCCCCCTGCCCTCATCGTGGAGTTACTACTGGGGCTGCCTGGTAATCTGGTGGCCCTGTGGATCTTCAGCTGCCGCATGAAGGACTGGAAGTGCAACACCGTGTACCAGCTGAACCTGCTGATTGCGGACTTCCTCCTGCTGGTCAGCGTACCCTTCCGCATCGATCACCTGATGCGCGGTGAGAACTGGGTGTTCGGCGATATCGTGTGCCGCATAAACCTTTTCATGCTGGCGGTCAACCGTTCGGCCAGCATCGGATTTTTGACCATCGTTGCTGTCGACCGTTACTTCAAGGTGGTCCACCCGCACCACCGGGTGAATCGGATCACAACAGTGCAGGCGGGAATTCTCTGTGGCATGACGTGGGCGGTGGTGTTGGCTTTGCGGCTCCCCCTGTTGTCAATCCCCCTCATGCAGACACCACAGGACCTCAACGTCTCCCTGTGTCGCAGTTTCAGCTCGTACAGCAACCCATCTCTGATCATCATTCTGCACTACGTGGTCTACATATTGGAGTTCTTTCTGCCGTTCCTGCTCCTGATCTTCTGCTCCCTGCGGATCTTTTTGGTCCTGCACGGCCGCCAGATGGGCAAGAAGCAGAAGGTGAAGCGGGCCATCCAGGCGGTGCTGCTCATCGTGGCCGTCTTCGCCATCTGCTTCCTGCCGGGAATCGCCTCTGGCCTCGCCGCCCTTTTCATCCAGAAATTTCGCCCCAAAGACTGCGCCTCCTACCGGATGGCTACCCAGCTCTTCAGCATGTCCCTCGGGTTCACCTACCTGAACAGCACCCTCGACCCGATCATCTACTGCTTATCTAGCACCGCATTCCGGAACACTCTCAAGGACTCACTCAACGCACTGGGCATATGTCACTTTCAGGAGAGCCAGAACGAGTGAAAGGGGACCGGGGCGTGGCACAGCACCGTCTATTAACTTTACATCCTCATGCTGAACAAATATGCTATAAATATACTGCACTTTTACACCCACTTTCATATGCAACAGTGTTTTTGTAATGGTAATCTGTTTCATTCAGGAAGTGTAGGTTAAAGTTCAAAGGTGAACAGTGGGTTGGGAGAGCAAATCCTGAAATCATACATTTGTTTCTCCTTTTAAAAATCAGGCATTTTGGAACATTTTTAGATCCCTGTATCTGTTAAACTAGGCATGATACCAAGTGTAAAATATGGTTTTATTCATTTTAATACACAAAGACTGTCTGAAGAAAGTATGAGAAAAATTGGAAACACACTGTAAGCCCATAAAGCATAAAGATATAAAAAATATTTTATTAAATACTGTATATTATAAGAGGCAGTGAAAATTTTTCTTTATCTCCATCCATGCCAAATCAGTTGATTTGCCAAGTCAACGATCAAAGATTGATAGCAGCCTACTACAGGTGTGCATAATCACAAACAAATGAAAAAGTATACATTCTCATTCCACATTGCAAACTAGGACAGGCTTCATCAACATACTGATTTTATTCAAGCTCACACTGAAGTGCATAAGGTAAATGGTGGTGGAGAGCACAGATCATAAAAAGCATGAGATCTTAAGGGGCAAATGTTTCATCTTCGTCAGTGCCACCACTGTTCAAGGTATGAAGACCACGTCCTGTTTTTACAATGCGTATAATAATTGATACATTTGATAATAATTAACCAGTTAAATCAAATTTACTTTACATGTTGAACAAGTAAGGTGTTCTAATTGTTGATGCACTTGTGCTTGATACACAGAGTACCAAACATTAAATGAAGCTGTCGGCTGTTAGAATTTCTGAATTAAGATATTAAACATATTTTACTTAATCCTCACGTCCCTGAAAACCTCATGTCTAAGGAGGCAGGGGAGGGGATAGACTTAAATGTTTTTTAATTTATTTAAAATGGTGAAAAATTCATAAAGGTAAACTTTTGGATCTATTCGAGAAATATATTCCTCATGAGGAGGGGGATTGACATTAGATTAAGGTTGCAATGGAGAGGTGCGTGTACATGTTTCTTCCCACATGCACATTTATTGTTTTGCTCCTGCTATATTTTTTAATGTAGCAAACTTGTTTATATAACTTTTAAAGATATGGGGCAGCGGATGCTATATACCAAGTTTTGTGCAAACTGGATATATAGTCCAGGAGATTATGAATACCAGAAGATCCAATATAGCAGACTGTATGAGTTGAAATTGCAAATTTGTACACTTTGAATTGGAGGAATCTATGGATGCTGGTTTTGTGTTTCTAGGTTAAACACACTTTGATCATTTTGGTTCAACTGACTGTTATAGCGCCACTGTGAGGCCCATCTGTGTCAAACTTGAACATTTGCCTGCGCAAGGATCTGTCATCTATCATTCTTCCAATTACAATTGGTAAACACTGCCCAGACAGAATATAAAAAAATGGCAAACAAATATAATATGCAAGCAGAAATGGGGCAGTTGGTAGAAAATCTGGCCATATTTTAAACTCCAGATGTGATATACCATACGTTAAGGGTATATTAAAAATACCTTAAGCCATACCTTAAAGATCACTTTGAAAGTTGAATAAAGTCCACCCAGTAATGAGCCTCTCATTATTTGTGGACCCATCTTTTAAGGTCCTCAACCCTGCCATTTGTTGCCATGTAGTGTAGAAATGGAATGTTTTGATCACCCAGTGGGATGCTCAATGAAAAGTACTCAAACTACCTGCTATTTTCTTGGCAATTATAACACATGAGCTAAATTTTGTATTTGATATGGCACTTAGACAATGATGAGCACATTGCTTTCTGACCCAAACAATTGGTTTGTTCTGCCATTTAGAATTGAACCACTGGCAAAGCGTATTAGAGCCAATGAACTTCAGTTGTTGTTCATTGAAGTCACCAGCTCTACATTACCAGTCCAAACTTGAAAACACTTGAAAAGCTTCAGTCACTTTTATCTGCCGATTCACCTGCTTGGGTGCCAGGAGAAACATAAAATGTCATCCTGACTTTGGAGTTGACATCTGGGAGATCTAAATTGGCGTTGATATCTGAGTTTTGTACTTCAGTCTAGCTTTTCTAGATTTCATCTGTGGCTATTTTTACCTACTTAAGTGGCAGGAGGAACTGTAGCCATTTGAAGAACTGAGGAACGTGGTTGCAGCAAATAGAATTAGTAATTTGTTTCAAGACCTCATTAAACCAAAGAGAGTAGAACGAACACATGACTTTTTAACCATGGTCAGCACAATGTTATAGGGATAAAAGGGTATTGACCTCGTCATGTTGCAGTTACAAACCGTGAATTAAGCCCCTGTGCCCCACAGTTCATTTTCGAACTACAAAGTGTTATTTGGTTACCGGGTGTTTCTGAATTGACGTCTGGTGGTATCAACTGAATGCTAGTTCAAGTTAAGGAGCTTTCTCAGTTTTACTACCTATGACTGCCGAAATGAGAATTTATTGTTGTTGTTATTATTATTATTGTTGTTGTTGTTATCACGGTGTTCTCAGTTTGCATAACTGTGCTTTAGGGTCCTCAGGAGGCTCATTATTGCAGGCATGGAATCTCCTCCTGGGAGTTCTTCCACTGCACCAGGAGTGCAGAGGCAGACAAACACAACGCGTACACGCATGTCTCTCTTCCTCTCCTTTCCTCTCTCTCCCTCTCTCTCTCATACACACACACACACAATGATACACACACATGCACAAACTTGCATGGACTCAAAAAAGCGCAAACAACCGATTCACACAGCCTGATGGAGCTGTCCGCAGACTCTCTCCTTGTTAGTGAGAACAATGAGTTGCACTAATTAAGAAACCATTATTGGGTTCCCAAATACCCCCTGAGAGATCATCACAGATAAACATGTGCAACAATGTGTGTGGGCTCATCCATACAGTTTACATACACGGTATGCTTGTCCAGGCTTGCATGTATGTCTATGGGTGCATGTAGCCCACCTGGTCAGCATGTCCGAACGTTTCTGTACAGAATCTGTAAATACATGTGTGTGTGAGCATGTGTACATGTGCTCCTGCAGTCAATACAATTCTCTTGACATTTTACATTCAATCAAATAGCATATTTTGTAAAAATGCAATGTCTACCATTTTATATGGCGCTGCCTTCCATTTCCATGTCCAAGAACCAGCCAAAAGTACAGAATTATGAGTCATTATTTCAGATGTTTCTTTGTATTTGCAACATTGCGCACAGAGCATCAGCATTGTCACAGAAGAGAATTAGATCAGGTTTTCCAAATTTGCAGATTGGCACAAATTGAAGTTAATTACTTTGAAAGAGTTGATAGAATTCAATGAACTGTACCGCCAGGTAAATTTGATGGATCAAACAACTTCCTCAGTCCAGCAGTGCAGGCCTAATCACTCTGTGCAGACCAAGTGTGTGTGTGTGTGTGTGTGTGAAATTAGCCATTTAGTTGGGACTGTGCTTGTCACATCATTCTAAGCAGCTGAGGACAATTTTCATAAACACATTTTCTAAACATAATAACTATGGTTCCTCCCTAATTCACAGAAAATGTAGGTGCATTTCACATTGTTCATTCAAAATGCAAAATGCATGTATTTAAGGGAGACACCAAAAATAGAAGAAAAAAACTGACACCACTGAATGTTGCAACTTTTACTTCTAATTTATATTAATTCTCTCTGGAAAGCGACTTACTGTGCTGTCATACTGTGCCTCGTGTGTTATGACATGCGCCGTCATAAAATCATGAAACAAAATTTTTTAAAAAGAAAAACAGCTAAGACTCTAATGTAATTACCACTGATGTCAGCCCACATCAGTGTGTTCTCTTGTGTTCTCTTGGGAGCATTTGATGAATTTTTCTGTCACTGGTTAAACTGGGTAGAACCTGCCTGCTGAGTGAGTGTTGGAATGAAATGAAGTTTCTGTTTACACTTGTTCTGAGAAAATGTGCCGGTTTTAGCTGCATTCAGCCATAACTCACAGTGATCATCATCAAATCTAGAAAAGTTATTATTTAAACAGTGCATTGCTTTTGTAGAGTAACAACTTGATCTGGTTATTATCTCAAATATTAAAATAATTTTTGTCCAATCATCCAATTGCTTCAGTTTACGTTCTATGATGATCAAAGTTTGATGAACAGACACAAATCCAGATGCTGCAGCTGCTACAGCTTCCACTGCAGTCTCAGGCTTTGCTGTGTTCTATACATGGGCTATTCAAGAGCTACGTGAAAATGAGGAATGCATCTTCTAAATGATGTACTCATACCAAGCCTTTCCATCTGTATGTGTCTTTGTTTGCATTTGTAGCCAGGAGGTGCAGGAGGGAGAGTTGGGGGGGGGGGGGGTTGTTGGTTGCCTCTACGCTCTACTAAGGTTCTTGCTGTGACTGGGCAAAAGACCTGTGACACAGAAGTTTGACTCCCCACCCACCATCAGCACCTCATTTATCTGTAGCATCAGAGGACGTTTAAAGTTTAAAGCGTGGGTGAATTACCTGAATCCTTGTAGTGCTGTTGGTTTTACAAGGTTCCTTCACAAGGTCTCAGCCTCACCCCCATCTTCCAGAGAGTCCAATCCCCCGCCGTCTGGTAAGAAATGAAAAACAATTTGGTGCTCAGCACTCTTTTTTTACATTATGTTCTAGACAATATCCATATGTGATTAATTTGCTTGGTCATGTTTCTGCTATTAGTCTGCTACAATAGACACTGTATATTTTGGGTACATTGTTCAGTGGCTAGATCCAGCAGGTACAGGATCTAATACAATGTGCATCATAACAAACAGTTGACAGGCTATTTAATGATTTAAAGAAAAAAAAGATCACTTGGCTATTTCCCAAGTTGAAGATATACCATACCAATAGTGCCGCAAAGATAATCATCCACCACAGAGAGCAGGATGCGCTCTGAGTTATCTTTACAAATCACAGGGTACACCTGCTCTGTAAATACAACACATTGGATGGCACTTAAAGCCTTATAACATTCTTGATTGCAACATATCTACCGTCTGCTTTTTTTGACATTGTGTTTGTGTCTGTTGCATTGGTAAACAACATGCTTTAAATATTTGGCAGCAATTTTTGAAAATGAAGAATGAAGGAGGGGTGGGCTATCATTGTGATGTACTAGCATGTGCAATGTATATATAGTAGGCCTATGCAATCATTTTCTAGAAACCTAGAAGTTTTAGAAATGTTGAAGTAGTTAAAAATTGATGATTGTGGCATTTTAATTTCCACAAAGATACTTGGTCAGTTGCATTATGAGAGCTGAGGTTGCAGCTGAAATTCAGGCTTTTTTCATGTAAGAAGACTTTCCCTCTTCAAATAAATAAATAAAAAATTATAAAAAACTTGAACATATTAACTTTTGACTAACAAAAGAAGTAAAGCAGAAGGGGAGCCAATAGTGATTGTGATATGTGATTTTACCAGAAAAACATTTGGGACATTTCACTTAAATTCCTTGATGAATCCGAAATGATGAATAATGCTATCATTGTAAAATATGGATCACATTATGCAATCAGCACACATTGTGATAACCTTATCTTAAAAAATTGCATTACTGTTGACTACTACTCTGCTCCATTAAAACATAGTTTTACTGCTCTAACAGTGGTGAAGTAAAAAAAGAAGAAGAAAGGATTTTCACAGCTTCTGCCCGTGCATTATTACATAATGGCCAACTCCTCCATGCACTGCCTGGAAGCCCAGAGCTTGGTAGGTAAAGTGGTGCCCCCTATGCTCATCGTGGAGTTTCAGCTGGGGTTGCCTGGTAACCTGGTGGCCCTGTGGATCTTCAGCTGCCGCATGAATGACTGGAAGTCCAACACCGTGTACCTGCTGAACCTGCTGATTGCGGACTTCCTCCTGCTGGTCAGCTTACCCTTCCGCATCGACACCCTGCTGCGCGGTGAGAACTGGGTGTTCGGTGACGCCTGGTGCCGCATAAACCTTTTCATGCTGGCGGTCAACCGTTCGGCCAGCATCGGATTTTTGACCATCGTGGCTGTCGACCGTTACTTCAAGGTGGTCCACCCGCACCATCAGGTGAATCGGATCACAACAGTGCAGGCGGGAATTCTCTGTGGCACGACGTGGGCGGTGGTGTTGGCTCTACGGCTCCCCCTGCTGGCCGCCCCCCTCATGCAGACATCACAGGACCTCAACATCTCCCTGTGTCGCAGTTTCAGCTCGTACAGCAACCCATCTCTGATCATCAGGCTGCACTACGCAGTCTACATATTGGAGTTCCTCCTGCCATTCATGCTTCTGATCTTCTGCTCCCTGCGGATCTTCTGGGTCCTGCACAGCCGCCAGCTGGACAAGAAGCAGCAGGTGAAGCGGGCCATCCAGGTGGTGCTGCTCATCGTGGCCGTCTTCACCATCTGCTTCCTGCCGGGAATCGCCAGTGGGCTCGCTGGCATTTTCATTCTGATATTCAAACCCAAAGACTGCGCCTCCTACCGGATAGTCACCCAGTTCTTCAGCATGTCGCTCGGGTTCACCTACCTGAACAGCACCCTGGACCCTCTCATCTACTGCTTCTCCAGCAGCATATTTCGGAACACCCTCAAGACCTCCTTGAATGCACTGGGCATATGTCACTTCAAGGTGAGCTCGCAGGAAAACATGTCCGGTGACGATTGAGGGAGGACCAGGGTGTGGCCACCTCCAGGGGAAGGCCTCTCCCCCCCGCCCCCCCACCCCCCACAGCTTCTGCTCCAAGAGCATCTGCGCTCCCTCCTTTCTGCAGTTTACTGTTCAAACTTGGACTGTCACCTGCAGTGTACTGCCATAGCAACTTCTACTAATTTGCATCATCATGCTGAATAAACTACGCTAAAAATATATGCTCTGTAAATTTGACATAGTGGTGTTTAGATCAAAGGTCAATGGTGGGTTGGGATCTTGAGTGAGAACAAATCTGACAGACTTCCTTTTTGATTAAATCCTACATTTGTTTATCCTTTTAAAAACCAGGCATGAAGAATGATTCTTCTGTTATATTTGTAAATTAGATGTCACAACATGTAATGTTGACTTTTGTTGGAGAATGGCAATTGTTTTAAGCAAGAAAGATGTGTTTGTTATGCTACAAGTCAAAGACCAGAAATTGGTAGTATCCAGTTGCATGTATGTTTCATTCTTCAAATCATCGTCAGCACCACCTGAAGTCCTATTTTTGCAACGGGTGCTGATAATTTGTACTTTTTCTTTTTTTTGAACCCCAGCAGAGATTGTACGAATTAGCAAACATACTTCTTGATAAAACTAATATCACTTTGCTGGTGGAAGTGGATACGTCTTACTTTGAGGATTTTTATAATGAAGGTTTTGTTTTGTATTAAACTTTCTTGGTGAGGTTTATTTATTGTTTAATTATTAGAGGTCAGTGTATGTTACCATATCATTCTCCTTGATAAACAATTGGCCATTTCATTTGGAGAGGGTCAATGTTTTGATGCATCAAACAACACGTGTCTTTGGTCAAAATGATTTTTAAGCAGTTGTTGCTGCTGTAGATTTCATTGTTGTTAACTTGTTTGTTTGTTTTGTTCCATCTCAAAATGTTTTGCTTCGCATTAATTAAAGTCCCACTGCAGCCAAAAATATCAAAAAAGGTGTTCTGGTTTTATGTCTTTCCAGCAAGGGATTTTTCAATTTTGGAGCCCCCATTCTGACAAAGCAGTTTGGTGTAAAACCTGCAGTAGGTTAAATAAATTTTTCCATTTCCATTTTCCATTCCATTACATTACATCACATTTATTTGGCAGACGCTTTTATCCAAAGCGACGTACGCATTCCATTTTCAAATCAGCACCCCCAACCCCCCCGCCCCACTCACCCCCCCCCCCCCCCACCTCACCCACCAAAAAAGATTCTTGATCGGTGCTCACTGTTAACATGCATGGCAGCTTTGCTCTCACACATCTAAAAAAAATGATAACAGTGTGGCACGACGGCCAATCAGAAACCTCACACCATTCCCCTTGAAAACCACTTTGCCTGCTCACTCATTTGAAGAGTCTTACGTTATACAAAATCGTCAACAGTCTCCTTCAAACTCAGCTCCTGGGCTGTTTCACTCTCACTAGAAAGGGTAACTATAATGCCACCAGTAGTTTTTAAAAAATATATATAATTGTTTTACCTTTGGTAGAGAAGAATTCAGTAAATATATGCACATTTATTGAATAACAAACCAAGGTACAAAACTTTGTTTTTTCTATTTATACCTACTATAACACAGAAAGATGACATCTACTTAAAAGTTATCTTAAGCACAACTTTGCTCAAAATAGCCTCTTTTGGCTTTAATTACAATTTAATTAATTATTGGAAGTCTATACAATCATTTTGCAAAGTGGGAGGTAGAGGAGTGGGAGGTGTAGGGGAAATTAAATTGAGTGAAATCTTATCTACATTAAGTTTTTTTTTTTTTTTTTAACCCCAGGTAGCCTAATACCTTTAGTCCACAGTGCAAGTTAAATAGGCACTAAAGTTGCAAGACATATGGCAAAGAAAAAAGAGTTTTAGATGTGCAGGGCCAAGAAAACATTGTGGCAAGAAGGTTATTCCCAGTGAATAATTTGCAAAGCTTGAGACTTCCAGCTGCAGTGTTCAGTGCACAGTCAGAAGCCTCCAACTGATGGGCAGTAATGTTAACAGGAGAAGACCAGGAAGATCAAGAGGCAGTACACAAATATTTTGTGTTGTCTAGCAACTAAAACTGCCATAAAACTGCACCACAAGTACAGGAGGAACTCAATGCAACTAAAGAAAAACAGTTCCCCTGCCTGTGGTGAAACAACAACTATGACCTTCTGGTATCAAAGGATGTGTATCTGCAACAAAAAAAAGCCCTTGCTATGTGCTGCAGCTTTGTTCATGAAGCCTCCTGCAGACAGTAGTCACTGACACACGTGCCCTGAAGAGTGTTTCTGATCTGTCAGACAGGCGTTTGGGGATTTCCTTTCATTATGATGAGGATTCTTTGGCCATCAGAGGTGTTCTTTAGCCTACCAGGACCTTTCTGATTACTGAGCTCACCAACGCCCCCTTTCTTCTTAATGATGTTCTAAACAGTTGATTATGGTAAGCGTAAGGTTTAGCATATATATCAGGCTGTTTATTTCTTATTGATCAACCTCATAATGGGTTCCTTGACTTGCATTGGCACAACTCTGGTTCTCATGTTAGCAATTGCCTATAACAGACTCCAAAGGCAATCAAAAGCCTAGAATCAAGACTAGATACTGAAAACCTGCACTAAGGAAGTAAATGAACTCAGCTGACTAATCATAAACAATTGTGAAGCTATTTCCCCCAAACATTACGATGCCCTGAAATGGGGGACTATGCATAAAAGGTGCTGTCATTGCAACATGGTGAAACCTAAGTATGTAAAATACCCTGCCATAAAAGCTGCTAATCTGCACTTTAACCACAAGTCCATTTTCTTAATTACAAATATAAAAATGGTGAAGTACAGAGGAAAATCAAGAATAAAAATATGTCTGTGTCGGGAATATACAGTGAGCTCTATAATGTTTGGGACAAAAAGTCACCTGTAAACAAGAAGAGGAGACTTGAAGGCATTCAGGCCTTGCATGAATGTAAAGTTTAGTAACCATTTGCCACAATGTGATTTATTGATTGAAAAAATTGAAGCTGAAGTAATTTCGCTATGTATTTATATTGAAGACTAGTGCCAGGAAATCAACAAACATGGTATTTCAGGAATAATATTCAAATGGACACACAAGTAAGCAATTGAAGTTTCTTTTTATTTCTGTATATTTCATGGTGACTGACAGGAAAACACAACATAAATACGCAGGGAAAATTCACTTTTTCATTTATTCATGCGGTTCGGATCTACAACAGGTGCTTGCGACACCTCAAAGCTGGTCGTTCTGATGGTGCGGTATGTGAATATTTTGCAAAAAATCTCTGGGCGCCAGGCACATTTAGAGAATGTCCGGGAGGTTTGTTTACAGAACCTCAGTGAAACAGGCGTGTTGTATGTGAGTGAAAACTACTCACCCAGTCAAAACCACGGTCCGTATAAATTCTCTGTTGAGTGAATTTGATTCACGCATCATCACAGATGCTTGGTTATGAGTGATTGTCGGTAAAGTGATTGATGTGACAAGGATAAACAAGTTTCCATGCCAATCATCCAGGGCAAAAAAAAAAAAAGATCTCAGATTTTTAAAAAGAAAAGCGCACAATTATTTACAGAGAATTTAAGCTCACAGGAGATAGGAAAGGGCAGAAATTACCTCATGTACAGTTTCCAATACCTTAGCAGACCATTAAAAACTGATTTCTGCTAAAAGAGTTCAGTACTAACAAAAGAAGAAAAAAGAACTGGCACTGTACATCTTATTGCCGCTAAAGAGGTGTATTGACAGGTCTGCCACTAGAGGGAGCCTGACGGTGAGGAGGGTTTCTCCTCCCATGACCAATATCACCAACATGTTGTTGAGTGAGGTGTTTGCTGAAGGTATGGTTGGGGGCAGGAGGCGGTGGCCAATTGGTCAGTGTGGTAGTGGGGTCACGTGGGGGGTGCAGAGGGAGGAAAGAGCGGGTTTACTGGGGCTGATGAGGGGAAAACGTGGAAATAGTTCAGTCCTGAATGACAATGGGGCCCCGGGTCCTCAGGCTGGGGTGCGGGGGGGCCTGGGTCAGTCCTGGGGGAGGCCCCTGCGGGGCGCGGCGCACGCTGATCTGCTCGCAGGGCTGCCTACAGGCTCTCCTCAGCTGGGAACGGGACAGAAATCTTCGGACTCTCCTGCAGGGGGTGGGAGAGACAGGACGGTGAGAGACGGGCTACCCACAATTCACCCATCCCCAGACACGACATCAACCAATCCCACTGTGGAGGCTGGAAGAGAGAAGTGTCATGGCAACAAGAAGTCCTAGAACAGACGGTAAATATGCAATCACTAGATCACCTAGTCAGCTTGAGCCAAATTGCAAGCAGGGCACACATATTGGGCACATTGGATATGTCTTCTAAATACATGATGATGAACTTTAAAAATTGTCCTTCTTAGGCATTGATTTCATTATATAGCAGGAAGTGGAAACACACTTCAGGGAGGCAGGCTTTTTCCCAAACTACCAGCTGCATATCAATGAATCAGCACATGACCTGACCTTCATGACAATTCACTTCACAGAACAAGTTCCCGGTCCAGGTTCCTGCTTCTGCTCTGATCCAGCCTGCTAACTTAGTGCCGGGAGCGAGTGAAGGGGAAGTTGATGGAAGGCGTTGAGGGCAGCATTTGCAAAAACAAATGAACTCTTTTCCTGATAAGACCTCTTACAGTAGCCTACCACAGCTGCCTCATGCTAAAGCTAACACCATCTAATGGCCTGGGGACGATATGCAGGAAGGAGGGTGTTCACTGCTGGGTCTGCTCTTTGAAACTTCAGACTCCAAAGACAAGTATTCTACACGCCTCCTGCACACCAGTGCTGAGGCAAGCTTGTCTTTGTTTTATGGAAAGAAATAGGGAAGAAAAGGAACTAATTTCCAGTGTCTCTAACATTAGTGCACATTTGTTGTGCTATTTGACTGTGGTTATGGTGTTATTATTACGAGGTTTAATTAGAGTGGCATTGTGGGTATGGACATTTTTATCACTTGGAAAAAGTAGGACAGTTTCAAGGACAGCAGATAATTTTCAGGCTTTACATTATTGTGCTATACTGTTTATCTGATTGCTATCGTTTTTAATATGTATGTGTGTATGTACATAGCAGAAACTCAGAGATATGAACACTTTGGAAATGGGGGGGAGGCATTCATAATTCAGAAATGCCTGTAACAATGAAAGTGATGGCCAACTTTGTTGTTTCCTTATAGCTTTTTATTATCAAAGGAAAGTGCAACTCTGATTTCTGTTTCATGCTCATCTTTTTGCTCAAGTGATAATAGCAAAGAGAATCTGAGAAGCTTAAGAAGCTGTGATTACCTATGTCACCTACGCTTTTGGTTCATATGCTGATTGGTTCTCTGGCCAGTTCTTAACTCTGACGTATGTACCTCAGTTCAACGGCACATTTTATTCTTCCAATAAAGTGCTTTGAGCACACTACATGAACAGCGCAATATTATTTAACATTATTATTATTTTTGTAATAGTGTATCACGGTGTTCTCAGTTTGCATAACTGTGCTTCAGTGTCCTCAGGCGGCTCATTATAGAAAGTGTGTAATCTCCTCCCGGGAGTTCTTTCACTGCACCAGCAGAACAGAAGCAGACAAACACATATGCACACGCTCACATGCACGTACACACGCACGCTCGCACGTATGCACACACACGTGCGAGGTCACACGCACACAGGTACACAGGTACGCATGTACACACACACACACACACACACACACAGAGTGTACACACAAAACCACAGCACAACTATGCTTTCAAGAGGGCAGTCGTAGAGGGAATAGAATATCTGAGTCAAGGTGATATATGGTTTTAAAGTGTCGCGGAGACAAACTGCTTCTAAAAGCACATTTTGATGGCTCATCAGACATTTTCAGAGAAAATCCCTAAAATAAGCACATGTTTCAGCCAGAGCTTGCGAGTATCACTCCAATTTGCCTCTGATGATCTGATGACATCAATGTAACTGCATGTGGGCAAGGCCATATTCATCAGGCTAACAGAGGAAAGGCATGTATCTCCTGTTCATGCAAGATGTATGAGCCTGTTGGAGCCATCCACAGACACTCTCCTCGTTAGCGAGAACAATGAGTTGGACTAATGAGGAAACCATCCGGTTTCCAAATACCTCCCGAGAGAACACCACACAAAAATGCGCATCAATGCGTGCGGGTTTGTCCATACACTTTACATGGCGTTTATACTGGCACATGCTTGCACGTGTGTGTGCATGGGTGCACTTAGCTCGCCTGGTCTGCATGTCTGGCTGCTGCTGCTGCTACTTCACATATTTGTAAATGCATGTGTGTGAGTGTACATGTGCATGTGCTCGAACATTAACCAGAAAGCTGTTTTCTGGAAGAATGGCTGTAGAAGTGTAGAACACATTCATTGAATTTGCATATTTGGTAAAACTTTGGTCGTCCATTTTATGCGAGGCTGCCTTCTGTTTTTACATACATCACAAAAAAAAACCCCTGTTCTGAAGTCCCAGTAGCAGATGACAATGAATATTACAGGAACCACTATTGAGTTCCTCACAGTAATAAAGCACGTGCATTGGATCCCTAACCTTGTTTGTGAACTTTGACCTTTCTCTGACACAAGATCTCTCCAAACGAATCTTATATCCATAAGAAGAAGTCCAGAATTTTGAGTCATTATTTCAGATGTTTCTTTGTATTTGCAACATTTCACATAGAACATCAGAATTGTCCCAGAAGACCTGTGCAAGGGTTCATTGTAACAGATAACTAATGAGAATTAGATCAGGTTTTCCTAACTTGCAGATCATTGCAAACTGTAGTTAATTACTTGGAGGGAGTTAATGGAATTCAATTAACTGTCCTGTGAGATCATTTGGATACATCAACAGCTTTCTCAGTCCAGCGGCACCCAATGAACTTCCCCCTGTGACAAAGGGTTCGTTTGGAACAGCTGTGATGTCACAATGCAGAGAGAAATTGACCACTGTCGCGCAGGGCTTCCATTACACATGTATTAATAAAGGAGGGCGCGTCTCCCATTCGCAGGAAGGCTCACGTGGCATTAATCATCGCGTAATGGTTCGCCGGGCATCGCTATTATAAAACACTCTCCAGCCCTGTCCTGATGAATGCTCGTTTGTCTCGGGTTTCGTCGCAGTTAAACACTCATTCATCAGGCCTGGTGGTCTAAATTTGGCCCAGAGTCCGAGGCTGGGGGGGAGAGTCGTGCCTCATGCGGACATCGCGCTAATGGAAAGGAATTTTTCTCCCACGCCATGTTCTCCATCAGCTCACATTTATGAGGATTTTTAACTGGTGATTGGGTCTTGGGTCATAATTCCTCAGAGTGCTCCAAGGTCCCACAGTGAAGCTGTGAGGATATTGGTGGATTTCGCTCCCTCTCTCACTGGCCTCCTGATTCCCCCCCACCCCTCAGGTCCTCCACACATCAAGTCAGTCCTTTGGTGTCAAAGGCCCCATACTGGTAAACCTGCTCTTATGAAGCATTAGGAAGTGCTGGGGTACATGGGCCCCACAGGTAACACACACCACTCTAAAACCTTTCTCAAGAGAGACTGATGGGATATGTAGTCCAGAGCCAGCTAAAATGACATCCACAACGAGCAGTGCTGGACTTCATCTCCCATCAGAATCATTACAAACACGGCAATGTTAATGCTAATTGAACTCACTCCTGTAGTGGGGGAGGTGTGTAGAGTCATGTGTGGGCAGTCATCTGCAGCTGTGTGTGTGAGGTTTGGTGTGTGCAGGGGCGCGAAGGCCAGTACCAGTTGGAAGGGCGGTTTGATGCTCAACTTACCATAAGAAGCTGTCTAACGGCTGGGGCACTGAAATGAAACAAGCAGCCAGTTATTCACAGGGGGATGCCAACACACAGTCGCCCCCTCTACATGATGTCCCACAATGCACTGGGACACAGTATGGAGCAGAACCGAACAACCAGAGAAAACCCTCATGGGTCCTGGGGTCAAACGTCATCGGATTAGCCCACATATCTCTACTTCCAATTCTGATTCTCCCTCATCTGTGTAGCTCACGGCTAATCAGCTTGGTTCACTGCCAGCAGGCAGTCATGCACCACTTATTCTACTGCTCAAATAAAGTTTGTTTTTTAGCTTGCAATTTGAATTCTCATGGATGTAACCAATTGAAAAATGAAAAAAAATAATAATAATAAAGTTTATAATCTTGAGATACCCAGATGGGCAAAATTAGTATTGCTGATTTTCACATGGGTATTTACTGATCATTAAACGACTGTCAATTTAATCTGCATGAGGACTTGTTTTGCATAAAAATGTTTTGCACCTAAGAATCATGAGCCGTTTCATCCCACAAGATCATTCCTCAGGTGGCCTCTAATTAATGGAGCAGAGCAGTTTAGCAGGCTAATTGTGTCCGTGTGGGTAACAGGCTGCGCCGCAGGCCGAAGGGACCCACGGTCCTAATGACGCGCGCTTTCCTGGCAGATTCCTCCTGCAAAAGGGGTCCTCTAGATACAGACACAACCTTCTCAAGTGCTCGGCTTCACTGACCTGCCAATCACATCTAATATGAGTTCCGTCCTCCAGAGGAAATGCACTTCTGTGCGATCAAAGTGTTGTTTAAAAACCAAACACACACACACAGTCCGTGACAGAGTAACAGGGAACTGCATTATCTTGAAAGTTAATCTGAGAAGGCCAAAAAAAAAAAAGCTGGCTGATTCATAGAGACTGGGGAGCACTGTATAAGACTTTATACCAGCAATTATTGGCATAAGGGGTTATGCTGTTGTAAAGGTGATGGCAGGAATACTGAGTAGACAATATCAAAAAAAGAGTCCCTTGTGACTGCTCATATGGGTTAGAATAGACTATACTTATATACTGTGTGTGTGTGTGTGTGTGTGTGTGTGTATATGTGTGTGTTGGTGTGTGTGTGTGTGTGTGTGTGTGCAGGAGTGTGACCTAAAGGTTACCTGTGGAGCCCTCCACCACAACACCTAGGCAAACAAGGCAACATCTCCTGAACATCTCTGCCCCTCGACACCCTCTCTAATTACGACTGGGTGTCCCACTTACTGAGCTGCGAGGAAATGTGTCACCTCATCTGACAATGATCCAGTCATTAAGAGCTGCCACTCCTCGTTAAGCAACGCCCACTTTGCCTAAAACACTTAATCAGATCCACCATGCTGCTTACACAGATAATCACTACAGCTGTCAATCACATCCACCCTCACTATAATAGTATTTATGTTTGTGTGTGTGTGTGTGTGTGTGCATTTTGTGTGTGTGTGTGTGTGTGTGAGAGAGAGAGAGAGAGAGAGAGAGAGAGAGAAAGAGAGAGAGAGAGTGAGTGCGAGCAGGAGCTTGCTCATTTTCCATTGCAGGCAACTGGAACTGGAAGCCGCAGTACTAGAGTACAAGGTTCTCTCTGACCCTCTTAGCAAGTGATATGCCTCTGTGAACATGCACTGTGATATGCTGTTCCGAAGTTGTGAGCTGTAGTGTGCTCTCAAGTAAATTGACCTGCATTGCCATGTTGCTTGTAAGAAGCTGTGTGATGTTTCAACTTCTCTGGTGTCATCTTTCTGTGTGTAATGGGTTAAGTATGCAGCAATCTGGTGGTTACTGTGTTCAGAGATGTACAGGTTGTGAAAGCTGCTCTAGAAAAGAATCTGCAAAATATAATGCAATGCAACACAGGTGCCAACTAGCCAAACATGTGATGCCACTCATACCCACACACACATAAATATGCACGCGCTCACACACACACACACACACACACACACAAACAAACAAACAAACAAACAAACAAACACACACACACACACAGCCCCCGAACCAAGCGAAAGGTGCAGTACCTTGGTCTTGCCTACCTGGTCTCCCTGGAAACGAGAAAGAAACTGTCATTAGGGGCATCGATCCAGTTAGGGCGTCTCTTGCGAAGCATTGTTCCAGCAGTCCGTAGAGTGCTGCCACTACTCCTCCCATTGTGCTGCAGAGGGCGGGGTCAAGGAGAGGGTGCAGATGAGGTCACGGAGAGGGTATAGATGGGGTAGCAGAAAGGTGGGATCACAGAGAGAGGCGGGGTAGAGTTGAGGATGAGAGCAAGGGCTTGTAACAGGTGGTATATTATTAATTGGTTACAGGGAAAACAGCTCTGCTTTTCCCAGTGAAGAGCCTCTATTTAATTAACAGATGCTCACACAAGCCATGCTGCGTCAGGCCCCATTTTTGTCTCACGCAGGTAAACGGCCAATAGAAGGTGAGAGATAACTCCACTCCTCCCATTTTTCTCATTGGTCACTTTCCTCCTGGGTGTGTTAGTTGCCCCTCTGGCATTTAGAAGAACAACTGAGGGTTGCCATTACATCCTTGGATCATGGTTCCCTTTGGCCGACCCCTAAAGGGGGCGTGTTACCAGAGACACTCACAGGCAGGGAGCCAAAGAGGTGGAAAAAATGACATGGGATCAGGACCCTCCCACCACTTCCTCCTTCACCATGACAACAGGCCGACTTAGCTCAGAATCCATTTCTATTTACTGAGCTAGTCATCTCAGCACAAGGACTCTGATTTGAGTCATGCGCACGCCAATAAACTCTGCCGGCTGTTTGGCCCTGAACAAACAACACTTCTTTGTGAGGACTGTGGGATTTCTAGATGACAATTACTTTGTTATATGGTGTTCTGTTTAAGGTTACATAAAACCTGCATCACGTTCAGTATGGGCCTACTACATTTTGAATAATAACTGTGTGGGGACTGATGTAAACATGAGAAACTTACCAAGACAGGTCCCACACCGTGACTGGAATTATCTATAAAAAAAGAAAGACAGAGTGAAATAAGGAAGTGCATCTTGAGTGTGGAAAATCAATACAGTGGACAAGCCCGAGCGTGTCCAAAGGGAATTGTGAGATGCTGTGCGTCTGCTGGAGAAACCTGCGACTGAAGAAGAAATATAAAAACCTAGCTTCCATGCAAAACGCATGGCATGCTTGAAACTCTGAGCAGCCAATATGTGTGAACTGGGCTTGAGCTGGCTCTGATTGGTCAGTCCATACCACATCTGCAAGAAGCTCAATCAATGGGTGGAGCCAGTCTACTGACGCTAATAAATCAAAGAGGTAGAAAAAAAAAACCCTCAGGAAATGCTGAAGCACTTTGCCTGTTGCTGCTTAACAATTTCCCAGGCATAGGAACCCTTAAAACTGTCACCAGTGTGTGAACTCCACACGTCACATTCACATAAGCTCATGCAAGAACTGGAAACTAATTGGTCCCGGTTCTGACAGGCGTTGGATAAAAGGTGGACATTTAGGTTGGGGGCGGGTGGACGGAAGTGTCGGGGCTGAGCGCTACAGGACCTTTTCCGAGTCGGGAAGGCGGCAGGAGCGTCCCGCCCCCCGCGTCGGGCCCGGCCCGTTACTCAGCCCCTCCCCCGCCAATTACGCCTCCCAGCCCAGGAGGCGAGGGCGTAAAACCATCCAGCGGCCGACCTTCATCACTCCACTGACATTAGCCTGAGGCTGATCACGGGGGACTGTGAGCCGAGTCTCATGACCAGGCAGGGGTGAAAGGGATGCCCCCACCCCGCGAACAATGACCAGTGCCACCCATTAAGATAAAAGAAAACACCAATATATTTCAACTACATGGACTTCTGAATATTGAAACAATAAATATATTTCAGAGCAATACAAGCACTTATCACAATCTGAAATAGTAAATAATAATAGTCAATATATTGTGAAATGTTGCAATGTTTTCTGCTTTTAATATTTAGTTACATTTTTAATATTTCCAGAAAAGGTTCTGGTCACAGTTGTAGTCGCTGTAAGACACAAAAGACCTCAACGATTTCAGGACCAGCATAGTGCTTCCTGTGTGAAGAGGAAGTCATCGCAGTGTTTTCCGGTTTTAAGCGTTTACAGTAAGCAACTCATTTCAGTCATTGATTGGCTAGAGTCTGAACCGAACTATAAAACAAAAAAACTTTTTAAAAAACTGCAGACACTGCAAGACTGGAATTTGACCTTTTACTGTAAAGTGATTAACTATCTGAGCTAAGTGTAGAGTAATAGCTAGATTTGGGTCTTAGGCAGGGGACGGGTGTTCTTCAGTTGCTCCAGTCAGCAAAGCCGGGTTGTGAAATGATGCCATTTAGCAACTACTATTTATGATAAACATGCAGATGAAAAAATGAGAAATATGCAAATACATCTCACTGCAAAACTACTCAAAAGACCAGCGACAGAGCAAAGACACGTAGCAATGGCTATGTGTACAACCTGCTCTTTGCCTTGTTAACTCTGACTGAGGATATTTTCTGTTCCTGGAACTTCTACACACCGAAAAGTCTGCACCAGAGACACATGACACCTGGATCAGACCAGCGCAAGCTGACTTCTGAAGACAGATCAATCAGCAGATCCTGCACACAGCTGTGGAAGGGGGGGGGGGGGATGGCAGATGGTGGAGAGGAGAGAGAATCCGGGACGGGAGAGTGAGCCGATATAAAGTCGGCGTGCTGCTGTAACAGCCCAGCAACAGCGCGCCCTTAAAACGGAATAAGGAAGACTGCGTTGACACCCGTGCCTTCTCTCTGAGGGGCTGCAGATTGAGCTGCGATTCTGCAGACTGTGAAGCAGCTCGAAATACTGTGAAAATGAGTGTGTGTGTGTGTGTGTGTGTGTGTGTGTGTGTGTGTGTGTGTGTGTGTGTGTGTGTGTGTGTGTGTGTGTGTGTGTGTGTGTGTGAGTGTGTGTGTGTGTGTTAGATGCTTGGTGAGACTCTTCCTCTGTATTTTCTGCCAGTTGAAGATGCAGAAGAAAAGAATGAAGAATGTGTGTGTGTCTGTGTGTGCATGTGCACACATGAATGTGCATGTGACTGCACGCATGCTTGTGTGTCTGCGCATATGAACGCACATGTACGGATGTAAAGGTTGTGTGTGTGTGTGTGTGTGTGTGTGTGTGTGTGTGTGTGTGTGTGTGTGTGTGTGTGTGTGTGTGTGTGTGTGTGTGTGTGTGTGTGTGTGTGTGTGTGTGTGTGTGTGTGATGTGTGTGTGTGTGTGTGTGTGTGTGTGTGTGTGTGTGTGTGTGTGTGGTAAATCACCTTGGCTGGCTGCAGCTGCTCGCCTCTCTGTGTCCATCCTGCTATGGTGTTGGTAGCTACGCTTTCCCAGCATTCCTAGAGGCCCGTGGCTGGGCAGTGAAGAGATCAGGGTCTTGGGGGGCTGGACCTGCAGGCCAGGGGTCCGGGGGGGGCGGGGAGTATGGGGCACTGGACGAGACTCTGGAACAAATAGACCGTACATGCCAGCCAAACATTAGGAAACAGAACCCTCAGCTAAAAAACAGGAAACACAGACCAATGAACCATCTTCAAATCAGCCAACACAGTGCTGCATTGTACCCCTACTAAGTTCAAATTCTGAACAAACACTATACTCCCTTCAGGTAAAAATAATTATTGGGATACATACAGGCATGCATGTTAGGCCAAACAACACTGTCTGCTAAAATCATTAATGTAATGCATGCATACATACTTATACTTGTAAGTACGCATATGCGTACGCAAGCATGGGAGTACAATGGTTGTCCATACGTGTCCATGTGTATTTATGTGTATGTTAATTTGTGGGAGAGTCTAGGTGTGTGTGTGTGTGTGTGCGTGCGTGCGCGTCTCACCCAGGTACTGCAGGATGCTGGAGAGGGTGCTCCGCTGTGTGGCTCTGAAGCGAGCAGGCCGACCCGCTCCGTCTGGGACTCTGCTCAAGTCTGCGCATCAAAGAAACCCAGGAGCCCGATAAGAACACCAGCAGGCACAGAGACGTCCACACACAAGGAGAAGCGGCACTGAGCATCGGTGCTGTTCAGAGGGCACAGCAGCTGACGAGGGCAGAGAGGTTCCGGCTCTAATTAGTTCCTCATGGAACCCTGTAATGTCAGCCTGTCCTTGGGTTACAAAGTGTCAAAGAGAGGGAGCTGTGAAACAGCGCTTCTTATCCGTCCAGACAGGGATCCTAGGAGCGCTGATCAGCGCGTGCTGACAGAACGATCTTTGGGGCAGATGCACGGTTCTAAGCAACGAAGGATACGAAGGCACCCGACAAGAGCAAGTGTCTTCTAACAGGCCCGTTTCTGTGACTGACAACCAGCACACACAAACTACACACGCACACTTACACACACACACACGCCCACATATAGGAGATATTGAGCAGAATAATGGGATGAATGGTCCAATGAAACATTTGCCCATTGGAGATCGATATCATAGAGAGGGCGGGGGTGGGGGGGGGAGGGGGGCTGGAAGGAACGGGGTCACAGGGGGTTGGGGGGAGGGGGGGGTGGGCACTGAACAGAACTTTCAGAATCAGAAAGTAAAGATATCGACCTCACGACCTTCTCTCTTCAGGCTGGCGACTGTGGCTCTACTCCACCAGCAGCAGCACATCCGCACGCTGATCGCCCTGATCACCACAACGTATTACACAAGAGAGGGGCGCTCCAGGACACGCACTCTCATCACCCTCCGAGGCTAAACCAAGAAAACACCAGGCTGCGCTCGAGTCCCAGCCAATGATGTCGCTTCTGCCTCCCCTGTGAATGCGACACTCAAAGCAGTGTCACCCAGAGGGACACAGCTTCGTGAGTCAGCTTAAGAATCAGAGTGAGAATGTTTTTTCAGGTTATGAACAGGGGCGGGTTTGCTTTCAGAATATCAAAGTCATGAGAAACTCTTGAGAAACTCTTGAGAAACGTGACAGAGTATCCTCGTTTTGCAATACTTCACTAAACTGGGGCCACGTTTTGTCACCATTCCAAAAACTAAAGATATTCCAGACCTAAAGAATTAAAAATCCAGGACCTCTCAGAAGTAAATAATTTTTGAAAATGGGAGCTTTAGTTGAGATGTATGGTGTAAGTTTTGATTGATAATGCTTAGTCTTTGCAAGAATGTGACTCCGGATGGGCTGTTAAATGTGGTGCACTATGGTGGGTGGAAGGACTAGAAAGCAGGAAGAAACAAAAGATCTGGCAACAGATATTTTGTTATGTCTGTGACAGTGTCTCTGTGAAAAAGGCTCTACAAATAAGATTGAATAATCCAAACCAACTCAGAGACTCCATGACACATCACAGATATGCAGAGCCCCGAAGTCACAATAAGTTCTCAAAGCAGGCTGACATCTGTATAAACGGAACTTTTTAAAGGCAGTCAGAATGACCCCACAAAAAAAAATCAAGCAGACAAAACACGGCTTAGATATATTTTCATTTAACTAAGATGTACCAAAAACCAAAGGCCTTTATTTTTTATATTTCATTATATTTGCTCTACCATCTATAAGATTTCTGCAAATTAAGTGAAATATTAAGGGCACATTCTCAAAAGAAACACTTGTCCAATGCAGGCATCTCAAACTCCAGTCCTGGAGTGCTGTTTTTTTGTAGTTTCCTTTAGGGCTTGTGAATAAAGTGTGTGGGCTCTAGCCAATCAAAGACTTAAACCAAGCACTTGAAATAACAGTGAGAAATAAGTTTCTTTTTCTTTCTTAAATTTTCAATGCTGAATTTTGAATTCCAAACGATTTAACGACTTATTTTGATTAGTTTGAATGAAAGACCCAGTACTGGGATGAGGTCCACTTCAACATGCGTATCACTTAGAAATAAATAAGATATCATGAACATTGCACATGGATGAAACATTCATGCTTAAACACAGTGTGGAGAGATGCATTATGGGAAGGGTTAAAGCCAATCTGTGGTTTGGAGAGTACACCGTGAAAGGCATGTTTATGCATGTTTGGCAGAGATCTGTACTCCACCTCCAGCCAATCAGCAACAGGTATCACAGATGGCCAAGTGCTCCATGAAATTACAAGGACTCGGAAAATACTTTCAGCTACGGTTTTATTTATATTTCTTTTCTGTCATTTATTTTTGAAGAGATAAAAAAAACTACCACTCACATGATGATCACAGTCAAACAAATTCCTATGAGTAGGCTTTGTGACATGGAATAAAACACACACAAACACTCCAGGAATGAGTGAGGGTACAAGGTTACAGCATGAGAAAAGGACACAAAATGGACAACACATGAATGTAATAGAACAAATAAAATAGAAAGTAAGGAAATGCTAGGTTATTTATTTTAAAAATGGAGCTATTAAATGGATATGAAACATTAAGAACATCTGCTTCCCAGGCAACAAAGCCTTTGTTGAATTTCACCTGACCTAGAGTGTCAATGGAAGTGGTTGTAAATGAAAACACTGGCTTGTTCTTCATGAAAGGTAACACACACAGAAAGGTGTTTACTGGAGCACTTCTAAATGGCTACATTTCCATTAGCAAGCAAATATTACTGATGTTGTAATGGAAAAGTAGCTAATGGTCATCATCATTTCCCTCATCATTTCACAACTGATGTTTCCAGCTTGGGATGAATTACTGGCCTAATGAGAAGACAAAATGATGCCACATGGCACTAAATGCATCCATAATCTGTACAATTATTTAAAAATCAATCCTGTAATATGCACTTATCAGGCTGGTCCCCCTTCAACTGTACAGATCACCAATCAGGGCTCCCAATACAATACGATTACGCAAATTGAACATATTGCCGTACTTTTTATTTTTTAAAGGACCTTTGGGAAAATACGTTATATTTTACAGAAATGAACTATTTATCAAATATATTTTAGTAATTGAAAGTGGTAATAATTTGAATATTTCCCCATGTCTTTTGAAGCATTGGTACATTATGTAAGAAACCCCTCAGATACACCAAATGGTGTGTTGAGGTCGCCAACATCAAGAAACCAAAACTTATCACGCCGGGTCACCAACTGTAAGAAACCCATCAGATACACCAAACAGCAGAAGTATCTGAGTGGCGAAGGAACGCGTGTAGTCATACCCAGGGCTACCAGAACGGGATTCATTTAACATTATCTCAGTTATTTGATTGCAAAAATAATGTTATAACCTTTACTCTGCGCTGACAGTTGTGCATAGAGGGAGACTGCAAGTGATCCGCCAGAAGTGTTTCACTATATGGATCGCTATCTGTTGTCGGTAGTAGATGCCTATATGCCTCAGGCCTGAGTAGCCTGCATAGATACAGTAGTGTATCTTGCTATGGCACTAGTGTATAAGCGAGTGACTACAGGGTACAGATATCCTGAGTTCTATGCTTACGTTAGGACCCTGAAACTGCTAGGTGTGCAGCGGTAAGAGTCATAAAGGAATGCCAGGTTAAAGTGAATGCAGCTTATTTTACAGTATGCGTAGTGACGATACTAAGCAGATGCAAGAGTGTGTGTAGTGAGATGGCTGTACGCATCTGCGTAGGAGGTTGTATTGCCATTGCACCTTTCCCCTTACATATTCAAAGATCAAAGCAAAAAACCAAGTCATCAAATGAAGACACAACGATAACAGAACAGTACATTAATGATCCTGCTTGTGCTATCTCTGCAAGCATACCTCACCAGGTTAAACTTTGTATCTGGCTGGGCGCTGACCCATAGGTATCAAGATCTTTTGTCAGCACCCCACCCACCAGACAACAAATCGTCACCCATGACATTGGCTTTCTTTCAATACAAAACATGATGACACTGCATTATGGACAAACTAAGCTTTACTTAACGATGGTCCAGTGGGATGTTTTGCTGAGCACTGAGTCTTTGTATCAAACCCTGCTGACTCCCTGTCAGTAAACAGAGACTGTTTACCTTTGGGCCCCACTTCTGTAAACCCCCTTCCAATTGCCACAATCTTGGTAAAATATTTTATTTCAATACATTTTGGCATATTCCATTTCTGTAAGGGCAGCACTATTAAGCAATCAAGCGGTTTTCTGTAAGGGGAGCACTGTGGGTCAGGAGCAAACAAGCTGTTTGCACTGTTTGCCTGCCATGCCAACTAAAAAGGATTAAATGATAACAATCACTTGGTTTCTTAGGGTTCACCTGGATTGGGGTGCTTTGCACTCACTCTCCACCCACGCAGGCACAACCAGTCCGGTTTGCAAGGCACTGAAAGCCATTTAACTTCAAAGGTCTCCAAGTGGATCATTATCTCTCTTTTAAAAAAAAAAGTTCTTTCACCAGGGCATTCTTTGCCAGACTAACAGATCCTCAGTACACTGCTGAAAGCACGACCTTTTAAAAAAACAATTCAGCCAGTCAAAAGTTTCAAAATTAAATTAAGGAGCTTTTCAACAGCGAGACAAACCTGGGGGAAGAGTCAGATTTATGCTCATGCTGTTGGAGCATTCCTTCTCAAGCCTGCCAGACAAGACCAAAAGTTCTTCCCAGTGTCACCCCACCCACTGCAAAATCCTTAATATCCTGGAAACCCTACCAGGCCTGGGAGCCACACCCTGTATAAACAGCAGGGGTGGAGCCAGAATAGTCAACTGGGTGCCTCCTCGTTCAATTAGAGTGAGATCAGGCACTTTCCATTCTCCTGTCTGATGGAGATTGGATTGAATTGGAATCTGACTCAAGGAGAGGGAGGGAACAGCATCGCCAAGGCACAGACCTCTCTGAAAAAAAAAATGAAAAAAAAAGAGCTGGAAACAGCAGGAGTGATTGAGTTCGTATGGCTGACATCAAAATGCATACACGTCACAGAATTGAACGAGATTTGGAAATGAGTTCCCAGTGTTAAATGCCTCCTCCTGGCCTCTACAGTGAGACTGCATATATGGTATAGCAGCTTATGAATTTTAAGTTTTAAAGGGTAAGAGGTCAGAGATGACATCCCTTATTGAATGATAAGGAACCCCTTCTCAGTGTGCTGAGCTACAGAAACTGAGCCCCCAAATCCACAGAGCACGCCATCCTCCTGGAGAACTAAACACCCTTATCTGAACAATAACAGAGGCCTTCAGGACACTGCTTGGGACAGTCAAGCACATTCTGTCCACTGAGAATCATCGTACTGCTCAGCTCAAGACAGTCAGCCCACCTCGACTTAGGGGTTGGAACAACTTCTAACTTTTCCTTTGCTTTCAGATCTAGCAACAAATCCGAAAATCCATTCTCCCAAATTCCCACAAGAACCGGCCAACACGACTTTGCAGGAGATAAGACGAACACCACAACAGTTACAAACAGATAGATTTTTCCACACTTCTGCCTGGCCCATCACGTGAAGAGAAAAGAACTGTTTATGGAGAAATAACATATCCTTCCAAAATAACAAAATCCCCACAGCTGTTTAACCAACAGCCAGAGTTAAGCTTATATAAATATCAACACCATCGAGCCCTTAAGGGGACAAACAAATACCATTTCACACGTACAACTGGAGCCTGAAATAAACGTACAAAATGTTGCATTTGAAAATTAATCCTGAGGAAAAGGTTTCAACTTTCACAGGCTTTTTTCTTTACAGGAAACTAAACACATTCTCCAAGATAATGTTTTCCTCAAACAGCCACTAAAGGTGGCTTTAAAATGGCTGTTATTTAAATAATGTGATGAATGGGAATAATATCAGCAACAAAACTTCTGTGGAAAAAGTTGTAATGAAATGTTCCAAAAAAAACAGCAGGAATGAGCACACTATATTCATATGTTAGTTCAGTCAGGGGGAGTAACCTGCCTCCACAAAAAAGAAATAACAGTGCATTACTAATGCACCAGAAGAAAGCTTTCCCACAGATGCAAAATATATTCATCATTCAAATGAACTGCATCTTCATAATGCATACCTCGCATTTATAACTACTAAATAGCAATGCACGAAAGCTATATTAATACATTTTTGCATATTACAACGTTTAATGACCATATCATAAAGATAAAGGAAAACTTCAAAAATGACTTAAGCCATGCGGTCAGACAGAAAACTGATTGCTTTTACGAATACCATCCCACTGGGTTAATTTGAGGTAGCACGTCTTTTAGTGACCATATTGTGCACCGTTTAAATTTTGCCAATCGTTATGTACAAAATCAAAAAGTTAAAGCATATACTTTGTTGCCCTCATATAATGCTTACAGATGTTGAGTATGCATTATAAAGGTAGCTGGTGTAAAGCAAGACCCTTCATTCAGATAGTAGTGCACACCAATATCTGCAGAAAATTGCAAAATATAGCTATCTTCAGGTAAAAATATAACTATATAACACTCAAATATATAACTCATTCTCTTTTGTACATTTGTACAATCCTGATATGGTCTCAAGAGCACATGTAAAGGTGAGAGGGACAGTGAGAGGGGAGTGGAATGGTTTTTGGGTGCGTGTTTGTGCGCAAATCCTTTAGTTAGTGTGCCAGACTTCAGTTTCGCACCAAAAACAAGTTTAGCAGAGTTAAAAATAAATAAAAAAGTACTTAAAAGGGGTCTTTTTTTTTTGGCAAGAAAAAAAAACAGAAATCAAAACAAAAAGAACATCAATGATGCAACACAAAAAATGAGGGGTGCAGGTATTCTTTATTGGGAACGAAAAATACAAAAAAAACAAAATAATATAATAACGATGAGGAAAATAAAAGAGACGGTAAGGGGGAGGAGGGGGGGGAATGGCAGCGAGCGATGGGGGTGGGGGTGAGGGAGGGGGAGGGGGGGTGAGAGTTAGGAATTTAAAGAGCTCTTACACTCCGCCTTTACGGCGCCACAGTTAATGGGCACAAAGGGGCGGCGCGCCGCCTGGCGCAGCCTGATGAGGTCACGGCACATGTGACGGGCCAGCTTGGTGAGGCGCGTGGCCTGCAGCAGGAAGGCCTGCTTGGTCTTCATGGAGGACTTGGGGCTGCCGCTGTTCCGCATGGGGACCATGTGGGAGCCCTGCCGGGGGCCGTGGCCCCGCGAACGAGGCTCCTGAGGGGAGGGGGGCACGGATGGACAGAGAGAGAGAGAGAGAGAGAGAGAGAGAGAGAGAGAGGATAAGACATGGGATGGGAGTAAATGAGATGAGGTAAAGGAGACAGAAAGAGGAGGAAGAAATGAGTGAGGGAAAGAGAGAAAGGGACAATGAGAGGAAGGGCAGCAGTAGAAAAGGGGGAGAAATAGGAGGGAAGGAAAGAAAGGGGAGAGCGAGAAAAGTGGGAATGAGAGGGAGAGAGAGGGAGCAAAAGATAAAGTGAGGGTGAGCAAAAGGGCAGAGAGGAAAGGTATCAGTCATAATCCCGTGCAGTATTACCTTCTAATTCAGTCCAGCTTCTCTAATACAGATATATACAACGCCACCAGTGGGGCTGTCACCATCACCATATAACACGGCTATGAGAATCCATACGGTTACATTTCCAGAACCGTGGTGACAAATTTGTTTTTACAACATTTATAGCATTTTTCAATTTCAGTTATGTAAATATAGCCTCTTTAAAAGCAGCCATGCGTGTATTTCCAGGCAAAGAATGAAGACACACACAGAACGCAGCCGACAGGTCGGTGCCGGTAGGAGAGAGGGCAAATGGTAACAAGTGTTCTGAACATGAACTAACAATTTTGTAGCAGAAAGCATCTTTTTTGCACAGTGATGCAAAGACTACCAAACATCAATTTAAAAGAGACAGACCATACAAATTCTGCAAATAACCTGTTCCTTTTTTTTTTGTCCAACAATAACAAAAACACTCCGGACTTTAAGTTAAAATCACAGCAGTGATGATGACATAACTGATGTGAGCTGTAAAAGGAGGCGGAGCTTACACTGGGTGCAGGGCTAGCACTGAAGTGTGTTGTAATAGGAGGCGGGGCTTAAATTGGGGGCAGGGCTAGCACTGATGTGTGTTGTAATAGGAGGCGGGGCTTACATTGGGGGCAGGGCTAGCACTGATGTGTGTTGTAATAGGAGGCAGGGCTTACATTGGGGGCAGGGCTTGCGGGCATCTTCTCCTCCCCCTCAGCTCGGCTGGGCATTTTCAGGCCCCCGTACTTCTTCCAGTACAGCCAGCAGGACACACACAGACGGCACTGCATGTTGGGGGGGCCCCAGGAGTACCACTGAGCAGACTGCATAGCTGCAGGGGGGGGAAATCAGCAGAGGGTCATGTAGGTGCAAAAACTGACACTCCAGTTGTAAATTGTAAGACACACTTACGACAGTGATAATAAACTGAAAAAGTGTTGTATGTGTACGCTTATAAATCACAGTATTGATCAGATTTGTGGCATAGGTTATGTTATGAGACTGTGTGTCTTATAGTCGCACTACATCTTCAGCAAGGCCTGATAGAAGGCCTTATAAAACCAGCAGACAAGCTTGGCTCTCTGATAAAAAGTTTGGTTCCTGCCACAGCAGGGCGAATTAATCTGCGGGCTAAATCATGCTTGATAAATCACAAGATAAATGGTCATAGTGGTAATATCTCGGTCAGAGTGGCAGTAACCCTGGGTAACTCAGTGTAGCAGAGTCAGTGTGGCAGTAACCCTGAGTAACTCAGTGTAGCAGAGTCAGTGTGGCAGTAACCCTGGGTAACTCAGTGTAGCAGAGTCAGTGTGGCAGTAACCCTGGGTAACTCAGTGTAGCAGAGTCAGTGTGGCAGTAACCCTGGGTAACTCAGTTTAGCAGAGTCAGTGTGGCAGTAACCCTGGGTAACTCAGTGTAGCAGAGTCAGTGTGGCAGTAACCCTGGGTAACTCAGTGTAGCAGAGTCAGTGTGGCAGTAACCCTGGGTAACTCAGTGTAGCAGAGTCAGTGTGGCAGTAACCCTGGGTAACTCAGTGTAGCAGAGTCAGTGTGGCAGTAACCCTGGGTAACTCAGTGTAGCAGAGTCAGTGTGGCAGTAACCCTGGGTAACTCAGTGTAGCAGAGTCAGTGTGGCAGTAACCCTGGGTAACTCAGTTTAGCAGTCACTCCCTGGGTCAGAGTGGCAGTAACCCTGGGTAACGCAGTGTAGCAGTGACTCCTGCTGAATCTCTGTGTCTGTGAATCCGCGGTGAGAGAGAACCAGCGCTACTCACAGAAGCAGCTCTCACAGGCTCGCCCAGTTCCCGCCATCTGGTATCCGCCTGCCCCTGCAGCTCCGTTCATGGTGGCCATCTTCCCATTACTGATCTGGTTGGGGTTTGGCTTATTACTGCCAATCAGAGACAAGGGGAGGAGACTCGCTAAACCTCTATTCAATGAGGGAGACGCAGCGGAGGGAACTCACAGATGATTCCCTCCATGTGTGTAAATGGACTGCATTTATATATATATTACTTATATAGCACTTCTATCCAAAGCACTTTACAATTGATGCCTCTCATTCACCCATTCACACACACACTCACACACCAACAGTGAAAGGCTGCCATGCAAGGTACCAATCAACTCACTGGGAGCAATTAGGGGTTAGGTGTCTTGCTCAGGGACACTTCGACACGCCTAGGATGGGGGATCGAACCGGCAACCCTCTGACTGCCAGACAACCGCTCTTACCTCCTGAGCTATGTCGCCCCTGTGTCTAAATGTGCAACATGAGCTGAGCTGAAATGATAAGACTTGCAGAGGCTGGAGAGGACAGTGTACCAATCCAACAGTGCACTGTCCTAACACCACATATGCTCCGCAATAACACACCCACCTGGATTTATCTACACATGCACTCAGGGACAACACTGGAAATATATACATATCCACTCTGTAAGAACACCTGACAGGCACAAGCATATCTACTCCATTACACTGGACAAACACAAGCATGTCCATTTCATTACACTGGACAAACACAAGCATGTCCATTTCGTTACACTTGACACACACAAGCATAAATGGATGACAAAACAAATTAATGAGCAGTATCTCTAAGGTAATTTCCATTCCTTCTGAATGATTCTCAAAGCAGTTCATTATGAGGGGGTTAGTAGCACGGTTTCATGGGGCTAAAATGAGCATAGAGAGAGAACAGGGCAGGTTTCACACTCACTATGTGGGAATGTAAACTTGCTTCAGTTTGCTCTCTGCTTCCGCTGCCTTCAGCCGTTTCTGTTCACACCAGCGGGGACAAAAGCAGAAGTCAGAAGCTGCACTTCCTGTCTAAGATGCCACCCTTCCTCCAAACCACACAGTGCGACTGGGCTTCCTGTTTGCTCGATGACTAGTCATAGAGACTGTACAGGGTGCCGCTGGAGGTCTGCCGGCCGCAAGCCTATGGCTGACAGTGACATCACAAATGTCCAGAAAACCAACATTACACATCTGAGCCTATAGGTGGCAGCAGAGGAGAAAGGCTTAAGCTCACCTGCTGCACGTATCTGTCTGTGGTCTTCCACATGTAGTAATACTCTATGATGCTGGTCAGAGATTTCCATGGGAGCTGGAGGAGAGAGGGAGAGGGGAGGAGGAAGAGAAGGAGATGGGAGATGATATTAGTTGTATTGTGTATTCTTGTTTTTCCAACACTAATACTTTATTGTTACACAATGACAAAAAAAGTATGTTTGAGAGAGATAGAGAGAGAGAGAGGGGATAAAATGGGTGGCAGTGACCTCGAGTAGGAGTTTGCTCAATTTCCAGGTATTTTACACAACCGATAGAAGCTGCAGTACCGCTGTAGAAGATAGGGGGCACTGCTCCCTATGGGTTCCTCTCCATCTCAGGTTTTGAGTCCCAGCTGGTGCGCTGCCATTGCACCCGCGAGCAGAGAAGCTCAGCAAATCGCTTGAGTAAACATGCAGCTGCGCAGGGAAACGGCAGGCAAAGCGCTGCATGAGCCGTGCCCGCGGGCCTGGACACGAGAGAGCACACGGCAAGCGGACGCGACAAGCCAGGCGCCATGCAGCGCTGCACAGAGCACCCTACAGGGTACGGGGAGGGCCTTCTCCCTGCCTGCTCATAGGGGGAGGGGCCTTCTCCCAGCCTGCTCATAGGGGGAGGGGCCTTCTCCCAGCCTGCTTATAGGGGGAGGGGCCTTCTCCCAGCCTGCTTATAGGGGGAGGGGCTTCTCCCAGCCTGCTTATAGGGGGAGGGCCTTCTCCCAGCCTGCTTATAGGGGGAGGGCCTTCTCCCAGCCTGCTTATAGGAGGAGGGGCTTCTCCCTGCCTGCTTATAGGGGGAGGGCCTTCTCCCAGCCTGCTCATAGGGGGAGGGCCTTCTCCCTGCCTGCTTATAGGGGGAGGGCCTTCTCCCTGCCTGCTCATAGGGGGAGGGGCTGCTCCCAGCCTGCTCACGAGAACAGGAGGAGGAGGAGGGGGGAGAGAGAGAGAGAGAGAGAATAATGGCTCTGCCTAAAACAGCCTCGCCGACAACTTTCAGCCGATGGGGGGAGGAGACGTCGGGGAGCCTTTGCCCAGGTGCCGAGGGCCTGCTCCGCCGCTCCACGGCCCCAGCTTTATCAAGCTTTAGCTCAATAGCCGGGCCGCCGCGCAGAGAGGGATTAGCCGCAGGGCGAAGGCGCTCGCGTGCCGCTGATGGCGAGGCCTTCTCCCGCCCTCTTCTCCGTGCTTAGTGAGTCCCAGGACCCGGAATTTTGTCTGACAGCTGAGCCGCGCGTCCGTGTCCTCAGAGCACCCCTGTCCTGACGTTACCTACCCCGCTAACCTCGCCCCGCGCGTCCCTGCACAGAAGCGCTGACTAGCTCCCGCTCTCGCTCTCAGTGCAGAACGCTGGCTGGCAGCTCCTTTGTCTGTGATCAGCAGGAGGGACTCATGCACTCTTTCGCTGAATTCTCTCTCTCAAATTCAAATTCAAATTCAAAATGCTTTATTGGCATGAAATACACTTGTACTTATTGCCAAAGCGTACACATAGAAACAGGAACAGGAAACATGAAATACGAACAACATTGTGGAAACGACAACAATGCAATCAACAGTGTGGCAATGGCCACAATGGCTCTCTCTCTCTCTCTCTCTCTTTGCTTTCCACTCCCCAAATCTCTCCTCTCAGTCTCTAAACCCCTCCTTATCCAACAACCCCACACACCTCCTCACATGCCCTATATCCATAAAGGCAGTCTAACGCGCACTGTAAACACGGCACACAGGAATGACAGCGGCGCGCTCGTTACCGCTGTGGCATTAACGCGTCTAACTGGATCGTGGCTTTCTGCAGAGTGCGCCCGTTTGACTGGCGCATGCTGAGAGATCAGCGGTATTCAAAAATATTGCACGCCGCACACAGGAAAAAAAAGTCACATGTACAAACATCCCTTCACAGCCCACAGACATACTGTAAATAGCACAGTCCTCTAGTGACTCCTGCTGGCCAGACAGTGCTCATACTGTGTGCAGGCAGACACTGTTGTGCCAGAGGCTTAGATTTCTCCAGTGCAACAGAATTCTCAACACCCAACTGAAAACACTGTTTGAAGTATCACAGCTGGGAGTAATTAAGGTTAAGTGTTGATATAGTTTAATGTGGCGACGAAGTCTGCAGGATAAAACTGTCAATGAATCGGCAGACTTTACCAGCCTGCAGACTTAAAATATTGCTACTGCCACCATTTCCCATGATTATCCACTGCTCCCTCCGTTTGTACCTCTGTTCCCTGTGCACCTCACTCCTGGACACATGTACATCTCTCTCCGTTTCTCTACTCCTCTCTCTCTTTATCTCTGTTTCTCTCTCTCTGTTTCTCCCTTAGTCTGTTTCTCCCTCTGTTTCTCTCTCGCTGCGTCTCTCTCTCTGATTGTCTCTGTCACTCTCTCCCTCTCCCCCAGACCCCGTCACTCAGCTCTTTGCCGCCACTCACAAAGTCTTGCCGAATGTCGTTGAAGTCCTTGCCGTACTTCTCCAGCGCCTCCTCGAACAGGTTGGCCTCGGACGCGCTCCACTCCTCCATCTCGTCCCGGCAGAGGACGGGGCCGCCCTGCGGCACCAGCACGCCGATGGCGCTGGACAGGTCGTACCCGTGCCGGTGCAGCGTGTCCATGGCGTGGAACTGCACGGGGACAGAGTCGCAACCAGGTCACTCACACCACCTTAAACCCGACAAGCACATCACAGAGCCACAACCAATCGCAGGCTGCGTGCAGTTACCAATGGCAGCGGGGCCCAGGAGCAGCCAATAGAGAGTGCCCCGCTGTCTGACCTGCAGGTCTCTCAAAGGTCTTAATACGTGTGGACACTTTAAAGAGGACACATCACCAGGCTGCGGCCTCAATGACTCCAGCGCCCCCCTGACCTTTGATCACTTCCGAAATCAGTGGGGAGACAATTGGACTCAGTTTGCCTGACTGTCGGAAATGAAGGGGGCCCGGGGGCATTCCCCTCGGCGGGACGCACTCCGGCCTGATGAATGGCGCGCGGGGTGGCGGTAATGCGGATGAGGCGAGACAGCGAGACGGAGATTATATTGACCCTTCTCAATACAGCTAATTTCTCAGGGGAGAAGGCACAGACCTGGAAGGATGGATCTTAGATAAAACCCCCAGGTGTTTGCTGTATTTATAGTGACAGCACACCCCACATGACCACATTTTCAACGTTTGTGTTTGAGATTTTACGGTTATCGTATTTCTTCCTTCATAAAGAACACAAAGATATTATACAGATGTTTTTTTTTGCAATAGACTTAATTTCCAAAATGTAAAACCCTGAGAATTTCACTGTAAAATGATATGGACAATATAAATTAAATGAATTATTATTACAACACGTGTAAAGAATGTAACATTTTTGCGAAAGCTGGCCTAAATTTAGAGAACAGGACGGGCTGCTTTCAGGGGACAGAGCCCCAGAGGGCTTTTCATGCAAGTGCATGAGCTGGTAGGTGAGAAAAAATGTGTGGCTTTTTCAAGGGTGCTTATTTTTGCCCAGAAATATGCAGCTCCTCTCCTCCCTGCACCACCCCCCCCCCCCCCCACCCAAAAAAGACTAAATATTTGACTACTGAACTACTCTGTTATTCTGAGATGAAGTGGTGCTCGTACCGCTGAGCAGACAATGAGGTTTGTCCTCTCTGGAGGACTGCGAATCGCCTGCAGGCATATTTAGTTTGATCGGCCCTTAGATTAAAAATGCAGCTCAAAGCCAAAGCACCCCCAGCGAATTACCGATTCCAAATATCTCATTTGTTGGCTAATTGAGTTGCAGTTGCATGCTTCCTCTGGGGCGGGCGGGGTCGGGAAGGATTTCAGATAAGCCCTTCGAGCTGGGGCAGCGAGCCGGGCCCCCGTTAGCCCGAGCACCAACTGCTTTTCTTCAATGACAATCACAACAAATTAGTGACGGTCAACAGGTTTAAGATTCTTTCGCAACGAAACTTACACAACGCAGTTAAAGCCAAAGCTCGCGAAAGAGAAGAAAGCAAAACAAAGCCCTGCTTAATTACAAAAACCAGTCACTGTGGAATACTGGGCAAACTCTGCCAATAATGGATAAGGGTAACCGATCCTTCAGTGTGGCGTCAGCTCTTGGATTCAATCCCAGGACGGCTGCAGTGTAATGGGACTCAAGAGAGCATAAAAGAGTTCTGATGCCTCTTAAGAGGCCGGAGCAGCTGGACTGTCTCTCTGCGTGCAGCTGGACTGTCTCTCTGGGTGCAGCTGGACTGTCTCTCTGCGTGCAGCTGGACTGTCTCTCTGGGTGCAGCTGGACTGTCTCTCTGGGTGCAGCTGGACTGTCTCTCTGGGTGCAGCTGGACTGCCTCTCTGGGTGCAGCTGGACTGCTCTCTGGGTGCAGCTGGACTGCCTCTCTGGGTGCAGCTGGACTGTCTCTCTGGGTGCAGCTGGACTGTCTCTCTGTGTGCAGCTGGACTGTCTCTCTGCGTGCAGCTGGACTGCCTCTCTGGGTGCAGCTGGACTGTCTGCCTGGGTGCAGCTGGACTGTCTGTCTGGGTGCAGCTGGACTGTCTCTCTGCGGTGCAGCTGGACTGTCTCTCTGGGTGCAGCTGGACTGTCTTCTGGGTGCAGCTGGACTGTCTCTCTGGGTGCAGCTGGACTGTCTGTCTGGGTGCAGCTGGACTGTCTCTCTGGGTGCAGCTGGACGTGGTGATGTCTTCTGGGTGCAGCTGGACTGTCTGTCTGGGTGCAGCTGGACTGTCTCTCTGGGTGCAGCTGGACTGTCTCTCTGGGTGCAGCTGGACTGTCTCTCTGGGTGCAGCTGGACTGTCTCTCTGGGTGCAGCTGGACTGTCTCTCTGGGTGCAGCTGGACTGTCTGTCTGGGTGCAGCTGGACTGTCTCTCTGGGTGCAGCTGGACTGTCTCTCTGGGTGCAGCTGGACTGTCTCTCTGGGTGCAGCTGGACTGTCTCTCTGGGTGCAGCTGGACTGTCTCTCTGGGTGCAGCTGGACTGTCTCTCTGGGTGCAGCTGGACTGCCTCTTGGGTCAGCTGGACTGTCTCTCTGGTGCAGCTGGACTGTCTCTCTGGTCAGCTGGACTGTCCTCTGGTGGGACGTCTCTCTGGGTGCAGCTGGACTGTCTCTCTGGTGCAGCTGGACTGCTCGTACTGAGCCCGGAGTCGGCAGCTGGACTGTCTCTCTGGGTGCAGCGGGGCGGTTTCTCTCACCAGTGTGATATCTCGAGAGGCCGCGGCGGCGCTCATGTGTAAACTGGGCTGTCTGACGGAGCTGCTGCAGTCCAGCGCCCGGGCGAAGGTCCCCACCGCACTGCGAACAACAGAGCATCCTCATCATCAACATCATCATCATCATCGTTATCGTCATCATCATCATCGTCACTGTCGTTATCGTCATCATCATAACCATCATCGTCATCATCATCATAACCATCATCATCATCGTCATCGACGTCATTGTCATCGTCACCACCACAATCAGTGTTATCAGTATTGCAATCATTAGAACTGCATCAACATCACCACCAGCATCATAAGTACGAACAAAACTATCATCATCATGATCAGCAATCATCAATAAACTTCAAAACAAGAGGGAAAGAAACACCAGCTGTTTTAACACCCTTCCGTGCCCTTCACCGTGCTACAGAACCCTCCTGTGCCCAGTATCAATTTTTTTCAGAATTTGGAAAAGAAACTTTATCAGCTGCCACGTAAAGGGCCAGGAGGGAAACAGGAAACGCAGTCACTGCCACCGCCTGGGGAGTTCAGGTACTCCAGAGGAGCCAGAGAGAGAGAGAGAGAGAGGCTTCACTGGGCCAGACGGTGCCTACACTGGATGCGTTTCCCCCCTCAGGACCCTCAGGGATCGATTCGGCCTCCAGGCCGCTCACTACCACCACCGCGGTGTGGCACATCGAAGCCCAGAAAACAACCAGTGTGTGAGCCATTGTTCTGCTAATCCCCCAGGCTTGCCAGCCCAGATAAGGTAGGCAGTGGATCTGCACTGTTTACAATACAGAATGCAGGTTGAGATACAACAGAAGAACACCACAATGAGACTAAACTTTTTTTCTTTTTTTTACTGCCATTGCTGAAGATGTGGATTGGAGATTGTGTGACATTTTTCTGTTTGAATGGAATGAAATAGGACCAAGTGGAGAGAGCCACAAGACAAAGAGTGTGTATAAAAAATTTTTTTTTAAAAGAGTGAGCGGGATTGCAAACACAGCTCTGAAAGCTGGTGTGTGTAACCTTGAGGGAGGTTGCCATGGGAACCGGTAACAAAGGAAACAACCAGAGTGCTACTGCTGCTTCTGCTGCTGCTTACAGGATCAGCACAACAGGCGTTCACATGTGGATGGTACATGTGTCCAGCAGCAGTGTGTGACATTGTGGTTCCATGCAAGTGTGCGTTACAGTGATGCATTTTCCACAGGCCGTGTCCATGACATGTGTGTATGTTCCAGCGAGTGTGTGTACATGTGTGCGTTCCAGCAAGTGTGCGTACATGTGTGTGTTCCAGCGAGCACGTATACATGTGTGTTCCAATGAGTGTGTATATGTGTGTGTTCCAGCAAGTGTGTGCACGTGTGTTCCAGTGGGCATGTGTACATGTGTGTTCCAGCGAGTGCATACATGTGTGTGTGTGTTCCAGTGAGTGCGTACATGTGTGTGTGTGTTCCAGCGAGTGCATACATGTGTGTGTGTTCCACTGAGTGCATACATGTGTGTGTGTTCCAGCGAGTGCGTACATGTGTGTGTGTGTTCCAGCGGGCGTGTGCGTCTGCGTGCCCACTATCAATAGCAAGTAGTTTAATTCCAAAACTGATTAACATGCATCATTTTCACCTTGCCAGTGCTCAGGTACACCTCTCCCTGAGTGGCCAACAAGCACACGTATCTCTCCCTCCCTCCTTTTCTCTTACACATTTCCTTTTCAATCTCTACCTGACTAATACACACTTACACCTTTATACCTCTCCACTACAGCCTCTACCCGGCCCACACAGACCTGCAACTCTATTTTGCTACAAGTTCTGCAATACCATTTCCTTAAAACCTCTAATTCTGTAATACCTTTCTCTTAAAACCTCAACCTTACCTCACAATCTCATCCCGACCTACACACACCCATACTTTTCCCAATTCCTCGTAATATGCTTTTGAAATGGACTCCCTGAATGCCTCTCTTGGTGCTGGTAAAATCTATTTTAGACCAAGTGTTTTATTCTAGCACTCTTTTCCTATATGCTCTTCGACGGCTCTTCAAAAAGCAGCCCATCGCTTAGTCTCCTTTAAATGTGCTTGAAGCCAGACAGAAAGAGAATCACAGAACGGTTTTAGCATTTATTCACATCACTATTTCAGCAGATGACCAACCAGCAAAATTTGTATTTCTGGATCCACAACATCAGTCATAACCACTGTTTTAGTATTTCAAGCACTGACAACCGATGTAGACTTTTAAAGTATTAAATGAAGCATATAATTATCAATAGAGCTGAGATATAATGGGTTATTGATGAATTGAATTCTGAGTGAATGTCAGGTGAAGGGAAGGAGGGAATATTTTATTAGCATTAGAGGATTAGATAAGCATTAGAGGATTTATAGATTTATATATAAGCAGATAATGTATCTAAACAAGCAAATTGCTTTTCTACATCATAGAATTTCTACTTTACATACTATTGAATATGCATGGGTATGCACTGAATCAGTAAAGGTTACATGTCTAGCTTAAGGCTAAAATAGCACTGTTCCCAACACATGGATGGATTATTGCCCTGTATGTAGTCTTTGCCCACGTGAGCATGTGTATGTATGTAATTGAATGCATTTGTTACACAGCGTATGTGTATTTTTATTCCTACTATTATTTTTACCTTTAAGTTTTTATGTACGTATCAGGGAGAAATAGGAGCATTCATATTCACCAAAAGGCTACGTTGTACTGTGAGTCCCAACATCACAGTACAGTACAGACCAGGCGTGTGCAGAATAAGTATCTTCTCTGAACTCTCTTCTCTTTTAATTTAGGATTTAGGTTTGATTAAGTGGCCAGATGTCCGGTGCCAAGTCCGTGGAATTTGACCAGGACACTGGGGTTAACACCTACAGAAGTACACTTTTGAGAAGGCCATTTTCAATGACCACGGTGAGCAAGGAGCACAGACTAACATGACAATAATGACACAGACAACATTCTGTGCAGCAGGGTGCCCAAACCATTCTATTGGGCTAAGTGAGAAGAGTGCCCCCTACTGGCCCACCAATACCATTTCCAGCAGCAACTTAAGGTTTCTCAGGTCCCCCATCCAACTGCTAACCAAGACTACACCCGCTTACACAGGGTATGTGTGTTACAGAATGCACACGTCTTATGCAGTGCATGAGTGCTACAGAGCGGGTGTATAGTTGCGTAGTGCTTGCGATAGTGTGTACGTCACATGCAGCGTGTGCGGTTCACAGTGTCCAGGGGTGTTAGGGGGCCCATGGCTGGACAGTAAGGACCCTACCGTGCCACCACGAGGAACTGGTCGATCTGCTTGCTGGTGAGCGGGCAGTGCGGGTCCCACATCTTCTCCTCCAGTTTGGACAGGTCCCGATCGTCCGGCTCGCCTGAGCGGGAAAAAGAACAAAGCCTCATGTTTGAGGGAGAGCGTTTGCTCAGGGCCTGTCACTGTCTGTCTGCACCGCTGGTGCTGTGACTTCCTTTTGCATCATCACACCAATCAAACTCAATTTCACAGCCCGAACCTTTGACATAAAAGAAATGCTCATGCCACAGACCGATTCTGCCAAAGGAAACCATTGACACGAATCTTCCATCACAAAACAGTGATGAACAAGTAAAGAAAGAAATTTTTATTGATTGTACGGTGCATCATGGAATAGATTAAAGGATTTAAAAGAAATGAAGAGAAAAAATAAGGCTACGACCGGAAGAAAGAAATGGGGAGGGAGAAACGGCCAAAAAAATTTCACCAAAAATGCTCCCACAATGCACCTCTGCACTGCTGGAGGGAATCACACCCAATTAATAACGACTTTAATTTAACCGCTGAAGCGGTGTAGCCTCCGCCTTCAGAACCAGTTAAACGGACGCAGGATTATTAATAACAACGGAAGAAGTGAACCTGAAGCACAGCTTCACTGTGGCCACGGCTGGGAATGAGCAAATACAGCACCAATCCCAAAATCCCAAACAGGGAATAAGGAGGGAGAGTTAATCAGACACCCCCCCCTCCACTCCCAAACAGCCCCCCCACCCTCCCCCCCAGGTTGAATAACCATCGCCCTTCTCTTCCACTTCTCACCCCAGAGAGAGAGAGAGAGAGAGAAGAGAGAGAGAGAGCATTGATCACCGCTCCCCTCCTTCTGAAGCTAAGACGGATGCGTGTGTTCGATCAGCCGTGCCTTTAAAACTGCCACTGACAGCAGCGAGCAGATCAAAGGAAGTGCTCTCACTTGTGCGCAATTAGGTTTCTTCATTTTAGCCACGGTAAACAAGCCAATGCGCTCGATGGGATGTAAAAGCAGAGGGGGCCTGCTCCGTCTCACAGCCGCTCGGGTAATTGGAGCTCAAAGGGACGGGGGCTGGCGGTAGCGCGGGACTGTGGGTGCAGACTCCCGCCAGAGGAGCTCCTGAGCGCGGTCCTGCCGAAACGTCCAGTGGCACAGGCACTCTGACCCGCCCCGACCCGGCCCGGCCCGCCGCTGCCGCCACCGCGGGACCGATTCCTTAAATCGCAACTCGTTCACCAAGGTTTCACTCCCACGCAGAGTAAATTCCCCGTCTACCCGACGCGTGCGACTACATCGCTGCTTCGGTCCCGTAGAGCTCCCCGGAGGGAACCTGCCTCCTTTGTGAGACACTCTGCTGGGTAGAGCCCTAATCAATACCTCAACCGACCCCCCTTCCCCCCTCTCCAGCCCATCGCACACTGACTCCTGCCCCGACCCTCCCCTCGCTGGAGCCCACATTTGTTGACCTGATCCCCACACAAATTAAAGGCAGGAACAGGCTGGTTCACCTCTGCCACCCTCCGGTTGCTCACTCTGCATTCTGCTTTGAACCTGGTTCCAAAAAGCCTCAATTAAAATAAAAGACGGCGCAGGACACACATTTAAATTAGCTCTGGGTCACCGATAATTGTTGGGTTCTCTCATCCAGGGATGAATTTCTCTTTCACTGTTTTAGTCTGGGAACATAACAATGTCTTCCCTTGCAGAACTGGGGCTGGGGCTGGAGCTGGAGCTGGGGGGTGGGGCTGGGGCTGGGGGGTGGGGCTGGGGCTGGGGCTGGGGCTGGAGCTGGAGCTGGAGCTGGAGCTGGGGGTGGGGTGGGCTGGGGCTGGAGCTGGAGCTGGAGCTGGAGCTGGAGCTGGGGGGGGGGTGGGGGGGGGCCTCCAGACTTGTTCAACAGGGAAGCAGCAGACAGGCAGCTTAAGTCTGGCCCGACTCCTCAGGTCACAGTGCTCTCCGGTTAGAAGCAGACAGACAGAAAGGCTCGCCTTCGTATCGCGGTGGAAGGCACATTTAGTTTCCTACGGGCAAAGGAGGAGATTGTGTTTTTTGACACCCGTCTGAATGAAGTTCGCTCACTGGGCGGGTTGTGATAAACGACTGTTTGAATGCAGCAGTACGCAGTGCCCTGAGGAAGAGCGCATACTTTGGGCAAAGCCTTGCTTTGATGTCCATTTCACACTTTTTTCTTTTGGTGGCGGGGGGAGGGGGGAGGGGGGTGGTAGAGCTGTCAAACTCTGCGGCAGATTTGTCACCATCTTCCTGTCTTTTCACACATCTTTCTAAACTGACAGCAGAGAGGCACTGTTCTGATGTTTACCTGGATTGTGTGTGCGTGCATGCACACATGCGAGCATGTACACATGCACACACACACACACACACACACACACCATCCTGCATCAAGCTGCTTTTCTGGGAATTTACCCAGAGTGCTCGACTCTGGCTCTGTTTACCCCCCCTCTCTCCTGCAGACAGCAAACACAGCCTCTACCTCTGCAGCCCATCACCACGGTGACAGCCCTTCAGTGCGTTTTAAACGCTCTGCAGTGGCCATGTCCAAACGCTCCGGACTGTCAGCGTCTGCCTCAGGCGGAGCAGCCCCTGTTGGGGGGGGGGGACACCGAATGTGCCGGCGAGGCAAGACCTCGCCCCACGCAAGGCGGCCGACCCCATCTTTCACGACTCGGTCACACCTGGACCGTGGGAGACCGCTAATGTCCAGCAGAGTGAGAGCGTTCCGTCTCCTCTGCGGTGCCCCCGCCTGCTCCTGACCCTGCCAGGCAGGAGAGGCGACTCAGGCGGCCGGTCCGATGCGTGGCTGAGTGATGGGCTGGGTGATGGGCTGAGTGACAGCCGCGCTGGGCTCGCCGACGGGAGGGGAGGGGTGTTCACAGCGCCGCGACTGAAATCTCTATCAAGTGTCAAGCGTGCGCAAAGACTCTCTAAGAAACAAAAGAAAGATTCAATAAACACCGTGCCCGCCACCCTGACTCATTCAAATAAATGAGTGACAGCCTAAGGCCCCGGAAATCAGCAGGGTACACACAAATTCAAATGCATCTTTACCTCAGCTTGTTCCCCCGGTCTGCCCTAGCAGCCCTGCTCGAGCTCCCCGGTTCCCCACCACTCCGCGCAGCTCTGAGTGACAGCCCTCTGAGAATAACAGCGCAGACGAGCGCTACGCTGAGCCGCTCGTTCCAGCACGCCAACAGCCGCTCGTCTTACCCCCTCCCTACGGGTGCAGCCACAGGTGGGCAGATCTGAAGATCATGTGAAACTGGGAACGTTCTGATAAAATACCTTTCTGAGAAGCACATTTCTGATGCCCTATTAATTCCACTGGCTTTTGCAGTAGTAAGGCACTTATGGAGATGTTCTCTGTGCCATAAACATTTGTTCCGTTTCACTGACAAGTAGAAATAACAGAGAATTACAGGAAGAAAGGGGGAAGTCCCATGTGCCACAAAGTGGTCCTGAGAAGGTTTTCAAACACATATTCGTTTTGACGGGAGGGGCTCAGGATCAATCCCCCCGCAAACAATATTTCAGATAAAATTGATCCATTCAGGACGCAGATGCAAGATCAATGAGAGAATTGATCATTTTGTACACTCTACATTAATATTTCAAATCTCATATTTCTACTGCTGTAACGAGAAAACTCAAGCACCTCAAGCTACACACTGCACCATTGTGCCATGTGCCAAAACTCAAGAAGAACTGGAAACGTGAAAGGCCAAATTCAATGGATTACAACATATTACACGGGCGAGAAGCAGGAAATGACACATTTCTTTATCGCTGACACGGGTCAGTGAACAGGGAGGTCTCTGACTCACTTGGAGAAGCCAATGAAGGTCACTGCCCAGCGATGATAAAGACCACAATACACCACTGACAAAGACTGCACACATTCTCAGAGAAATACTTCTGAACCACGAAACCATGAAAAGCCACTGAGTAAAACTGTACTTACACACAGAGAAATGTTATGAGCCGTCATTTAGACCATTAAATGAAATAGGCAAATGGTACAATTGAGCACTGAAAAAGACAGCACACAAACACTGAGAAAGGCGACCAGGACCACTGACAAACATTACAGGCCAGCAGTAAGAAATGATAAGCACCCCTCACAAAGACAACAGAAGAGCAAAACAGCTTCAGTTATACCAGCAACACCGTAAATCAGCACTGAGCAAATGTATAAACAAGTCGAGCCCACACACAGATCTCAGTAATGATCTGAAGAGAAACAGCACCTTATATTAGTATTAGGGCACCAACACAACGACCACAGTGATCAATGACAGCATAAGAACAGCTCTGTTATGCCATATATTTTTCACGGCTGGAGCAAACAGAAAATGTTTGCTAAACACGGGTCCTTTTTTTGGCATGAGTTTCATCACATGAGTACCTGCCTCACAGCGTCCATCTTAAAGAGGGGAACATGGAGTTAGCACACCGCAGGGTAGGGTAACTGCATCCTGGGAGAGTCCAGGGGACAACAAAGGGATTTGTTATGAGCGCGTCATTAAAAACGGGCATATCCGTTTCAGAGAGTGAGCGATGACAACGAAAAGAACAGGCTAATCGATGCTTAGCGTGCCCCGTATCGCACAACACTCAGTAGAGAATGACACCAGAGGGGTACGGACACCATCGCTGGAGAGACAGGTCCTTTAAGTGATTCACTTCCCTTGAGGGTGTGTGGGGTGTAATCGCTCTGAACTCTGAAGACTGAATTATTCATAGTGAGAGGAGGAGACAGGGTGGAGACAAGAGAAAGGAAGAAAGGAGAGAGGTAGAGGAGAGAACAACTGTATTGTTCATCTTTTGCCTGTTTTTCGGGAAGTGAAGCAGCTGTCATCCTGGTCTCTCTTCTATAGAGTAGTGAGCAGTAGAAAGCACACAGCAAAGAATGAGGGAGAGATAAAGTCCTTTCATTCTCGTAATGTACCTGTCATCATCTTTAATAATATACTGGGATGGGGATGAAACAGGACTTAACACTGAGGGAGATAACACTGGTTAGACAGTGATCATTTCCCAGTGATCAGGTGGTGACGGAAGAATCTGCCTCCACATAGACCAAAGGGGGTGCTTTGAGCATGGCTGACCTCTCCAAGCTAGCAGGCCCGGCCTCAGCTCAGGCTGAGCCCAGGTCATCCCCATGGTAATGGGGGGCTGTGTCACCAAGGACAGCGCTCAAAAGGAAACCAGAGAGGAAAGCCTCTCCTCAACTCACCCGACCGCACACAGTACCTTCCCAGGAGACAATCGGCACTGTGAATGCTAGACACTAGACCAGCAAGAAATCTACTTTGCAGAGCCTCATAATAAACAAACCCACACACCTGGCTTACGCAGCCAGCAATCTGAGCGCAGAAGTAATTACAGAGAAGAGGGCGTCCGCTCCTCCGTCTCCACAAAAAAATAAGTGTCAAGTGAGTTTTCGGAGAAGAACCCTGAAACGACCCCACCTATATTGCGCACTCAAGGGCCCATTAGAATTTTAAATCAGGAGAGGCGATGAATCGGCAGATGGAGAGAAATAAAACCATGATGGGGGTCGATTGAGAAGCGGCCACCTGTCGCCCCTCATCAGCGACGTGGATCTTACCGATGCAGAAATCCTCTTCGCCTTATATCGCCCCATATTTTTTTTCGGTCCGTAACCGTCGCGTTCGCGGGACTCATAAGTGCCAAACTGAATTTGGGGAGGCCGGCATCACCGGGTGTGGATGCGAGTTCAAAGCAGGCCGTCTAACCTTAATGTCTGCGGTCTGAGGCACAGTCACGTCATGACTGAAGAGGCCAGGCACCCCAGAGGTTTCAGACAAGTCGCTCAGAATTACTGGAGCGGCAGTTTAAATAATCAGCGCTGGTGAGTGCTCATGAGAGGAGGAGGCCGGCCATGTAGACCGACACGGTTTTGCGGGCTAATCCTCTCTCCAGCAGGAGAACCTCGCACGGCACAGTGTCCCCCCGTGAGGGGCGCTGTTAAGGCACAGCGCAAACAAATGCATGGCGACCCTCGCAGTCCCGCCAGCGCATCGCCAACAAATCCTGGACATGCGCTCAGACACTGCACGGCTGCAGTTCCTGCATCAGTAACTGCATCGGTAAATCTCACTCAAAATATGAAAAGGATAAGCCTATTTCTTGCTATCTTCAGAAGACAACACAAAGAGCCTGATCATGACACATGCTGTGTTCACCCTGACAAGAGCACAGCACCCCTAAGATTCAGAAAAATGACTCCTGATGACATCAATCAAATCTATCATCTAGCCTACATACTACGTGTGGCCATAATTTGGCGCAGCAAAACAATGTTCCCGTGTCTTATCCCTTATTTTGTAAGAGAGTATGCAGCCAGTTCCTTGTTTTCCTTGCCTCCATCTCCCATAATCCATTGCAAAGTCATTGCCTGTGTCACAGCTTTTGGTGAACTGCCTGACAGATTACAACACAATCTCCCAGCATGACACATTTTAAAAAGTACGTTTCATAACTTATGAAGTAACAATGAAGCTACTCTTCACTATACAGTACTAAGATTACTAGCACAATAAATATACGTAATAATATGCAGATTAAGCTAAGGGTATGTAAATTTCCCATTAAGGCACACCAAGCAGGGGCACACACGCACACTTGCCAGGTAAGAACCAGCTGGGTTGCCATCACCTGAGATCAGGTACCTCTGACTAATGAGTTGAGCTAGTGCCAATAAACAGCCAAATGCAAGGTGTATCATAATTATCCATGAATGATTAATTACCAAAACCAATTGGGGGAAAAAACCACTTGCAGTAATGAAGTTAATAATAGATAAACTATAATAGAAAAATAAATATTTTATTATTTTTTCCCTCCAAAACCTACAATGCAGGCATATACAGAATTGCACATATCCTTTGGTGCTCAGGAAGATTGTGGAGAAATGGCATAAATGCTAGTCACTGATTGGCTTTCTGGAGACAAAATCAGTCACTATCAATGGAGGATTAATGGCCAATTTACAAAACTTGTCATGCAAAACAGGCAATTACGCAAGCAAGAGGACTACAGTGAGTGGCAATTAGGGAAGACGGCAACCCCATAAATACTGCAGGGAGCCTGAATCATGCCCACCTGTCTGGCAATCTAAAAAATCAAGGAATGCATCACACAGATAATTTTGCATTTTTACCGACAGGTGGGGAGAAAAAACCCGTGACTAGGTGTCACATGACTTCAGTGGCACAGAAGGCAAGTTATTTAAAGCTTACGGTAGCGGCACAATACCTGGACAAAACTGTTCATTCCTCTCATCTGTATTCAGAGGAGACTCCAGCACAACCAATAATGGAGTCTTCTCTGCATCCTTAGCAGCCATTCTTAAGCAGCTCCACAATCATACACCACGGTTGGCCTAAGCCTGTTCTAGTCTCTTATTTAAAGAGAAGCCTTGTGAAATAACGTGAACCTATTGGGCTTTGTTTCATAATGAAGACCCAGAGGAGAGAACATGGCTACAGCACACAAACCACCATTTAAAACCCTCAATTTACTAATGACAGCCCTTGACTCGATAATTCGTACATTTGGAACCGCTAATTGTAAGCTTCGTTTGAATCAGTCATGAGAGGTTAACAACAAAACTGAGGGGCTGCAATCAGTAAATTGAAAGTTCAAATGAACAAGAGGGAATAATTAGAATTTGATGTAGTCACACGCAATCAATACATTTTCCCTTTTTTGTGTGAAAGAACCAGTGGAAGCACAGTGCAATACAGTGTAGCGTAATGTAGTACGGTGTAGTATACTACACTACACTATACTGTAGCGTAGTGAAGTAGAGTGTAGTGTACTGAAAAAGATCCCATGGTGTACCATTTCGGTTCATATTGCTAGCAGACAAAAGCGGATGCATATTCACGCTGCGTTTTAGCAGTATCGTTTTACAGAAGGAAGGAACACGCTGAGCAGTCTGCTCAACCGACAACAGGTGCCTAACCGAACAGCTAGACCCCTCACTGCAGCCCCTGCTGCTAATCATCTGGTAGAGCGGCTTTGCTAAGGCTGACACGAATATAAAAATCCTCACGTGTCACTTCCTGTGCGTCATTTTGCCACGTCTCCATCGCGCTGTGGAGACTGCCAGGACAGGGGCTGCACGCACTCATTTTTTTCCCTTCAGGGACCAAAGACCAGCTTTTCTGCAAAACTTTGCTTTCGGTCATAATGAGGTCATATGCCGGTCGTAAATTCCACGGTTTTGCCGCGTGAGGTGGACTAACCACTGTACGCATATCCGCCAGCGAAATCTCAAATCTCATGCGCCTGAGGAAGCCCAAGGGGCATCCAGGTGCACCTATCCCGAGAAAGCATTCCTGGCGGATCTGAGCCATTGTGACTGGTTAGTGAATTAAATCACTCGCTCGCTGCGATTTCCCACCCGCAGCCTCTGCGGCTGCTTCTGAAGTGAAGTGAGATCTCAGTGTGCGCTCAGCCAGCCTGACTCCCAGCTGATTCCCAACAGACCCAGCCCTGACTGAGTTTCCATCTCAAGATAAAAACACAATGGCATGCATCCTACGCGATATGTTAATACCATTATCACAAGTCAACTAAATGAAAACGAAATCTATTCTCCGTGAAATATATATATATATATATAATTCTTTCAGCAGAAAACAGAACATATCATTGGGCTTATTGCAGAACAGGATTTTAAACAGGATAACCAGACCTATAGAATAGTACTGTAAAATAAAGAGGAAAAACTTAAGAAAAGCTTAAATGTGAAAACACACAATGTTATGACTGTCATTATTAGTAAACACTCTTGTTCACATTAAACGATCTGACAGAATTCTGGGTGGTTTGCGCACAGTTTTGCAGCAGTGCTTGTCCTATTCTGCATCTCCCTTCTATTTCATGAATCATCTGAGCACGATGCAAAGGAGGGCGATGAGTCTCTTCTGACAGTACTGCTCGCCTCCACAGTCGTGTCAAAATCGCACACCAAAGTGTGTCTGAGAATCAGAAAATAGCATAACAGGATGGAGTCTGCTTCTATTGTCAAAACAGAGAAGAGAAAAAATTACCTGCCAGGGGGGGTTTCATCAATAACGCTCACAGCTTTCTGTTCCAGGATATTCAAGAGAAATTCCCGCTTACAGTCGGGAATGCAAAAACTAGCCTTTCAAACTTCTAGCTTTAATTAGCATTGGACTAACCTGAATTCACACAGCGGCACACTTGAAATGAACTAAAAATTTGGTAGACTGGAAGCTGGGAAAAGTACGGTAAAGTAGAGAAACGTGTGACAAACTATGAGAACCGTGCCTTCCGCCGAGAACAGAGGCAGACTTGAGCGAACTGAGGTAAACAAAAGCAACTGGGCAAAGAGAGCAGGAAGGAGTCTGGCAAGATGAAAGACTGAAAGACTTCCTCTCGAGAACATTGGTACAATTTCACGCCTGGTCGCTCTCCCCCCTCCCCTCCCCCATTCCCCCTAAATCCGGCTGAGATAATGTGCCCAATTTTGCTCCGGATGCTTTGATGCTTACAAATAAAAACTGTCATTGCACTTTTTCTGAGACAAATCGCCAATGTGTCACTTTATACCTCCAGCACTAAAAAAGCAAGTGTCAGCTCCGCACATTAAACATCCAGATGACTGCTCCCCACCAAAATAAAAAATTCTCTCGAATCGATGTCTCAGCGGGCATAAATCTATGTCTCAGAAAGTGTTAACCGGATTTTTTCGTAGCAACCTCCAGAGAAACACATTTCTGAAACAGACTTGGAAAGGAAAGGAACTTCAGCAGAACCCGCGAGCTGACTGACGCATGTCCTCTGTACATTTTAAAGCGAGCAGAAATAATCATGCAAAAACAGGCCAGCGCGACTCGAGACCTCCATCGTAGCTCTGAGGTGAACGCAAACTTCACGGCTGCACCCCTGATTAGAATATGAAATGCTGGAGACAGAACGACTGTACTCAATGTACAATAAGCAACAACATTTTGCAATAGAGTCAGTAGCACTGCTTTTCCTACTGAATGGCTGATGGAAAGTAATGAAAAAAACAAAACTACCATTTCTCTTACTAAGCTGCAGGGAGAAACTAACAAGATCCACAGAGATTATACCCTGGGACTGGACTGGTGCCTGTAGCTTCATAGCAAAGGTAGGGAACAGGAGGGGGTGGGGGGTTGTGTCAGACGGGCAAGGGGTGTTGCTTGGTAACTAGTTGAGGTTGAGGGGAGTGGGGGCTGTATTCCAAGCCTTAGTGGAGATACACCTCCTTTTGCTGCCCAGTGGATATGTCCCAGGTCTAGTTTCATGGAATTTTAATGTGTAGTTGGCTTATGGGAATTACGGCTGCATATTAAGAGGGCTATTTCCAGTGCTTGGAGCACTGTGCCATGGATCAACAGACACACAGGGATCCTCGAGGGTGTGTGGAGCGTGGCTGAGTGGGGTGTGAATGGAGGTAGGGTGTGGGGGAAGGTGGGGTATGGGTGGAGGAAGGGTGTGGGTGCAGGTAGGGTATGGATGAAGGTAGGGTGTGGGTGAAGATAGGGAATGGGTAAACAAAGTGTGGGTGGAGGGACACGCTCATGCTGTACACCTCATGCAGTGGAGGGAGCAGAGGGTGTAGTTTTGGAGTGTGTGGATGGAGGTACGGCGTGTTTGGAGGTGGGACGCGGGGGGTGAACTCACCCTCCTGTAGCATGTCCGGGACGTCGGCCTGGAAGCGGGGGCCCACGCGGATCTCGCCCTTGTCTGCCAGCAGGGTCTTCTGCGTGGGGTCGTACACCAGCGAGTAGAAGAAGGTGTCCTGGGTGGGGAGAAAGGGCGGGACGTTTGAGCCCGAAAGCGTCTGATGCAAACAGCTCTCGTGCTCGCGCACGGACCGTCAGACACAGCCGTCCAGCTCCCAGTCCCGGGCTCCACCCTACCTCTTTATCCAGGTAGGAGAGGACCGCTTCTGTTTCGTTCAGGAGCGCCACACTGCATTTCCCCCTGAAAGAGAAAAAACACACCGAACGCAGGGTTCAGAGCAAGCCGTGCGACCAAAGAGACGAGCCCCATCCCATCCTCCTCCATCTCCCGCAGTACCGCTTTCTCTCCCTTCATCCCTCCATCTCCATCCCTCCATATTCTGTGTGTTGCACCAGGCTCCCCCATTTGAAGCCTACTTCCACAGAAGCGTAGCCGAGAGAGGGGCAGTCACGTTTTCCACAGAGGGGTTTTGTGGGTGGGTGGGTGGATGGATGGATGGATGGATGCGCAGAGTGAAAGAGCGTGGTGTCGTTTCCTGTTCTCTCTCTCGGCTGAGCGAGGGTGCACTCATGGGCACTGCCTGCACACCAGCGGGGGACGGTGCCGGTGCAAACGCAGTGATGGAGAGAGAGGTTTCAAACAGATACGCACCTGCAGCACCAGCTGAGCTGACAACCTGGCACTCGCGTCCAGGATCAGCTTCGGCAGTTAGAGAAACAACAGTAACCCTCGCAGCAGAAGGGCAGTGAACTCCGCATGGCTAATGAGCGCGGCTGATTGGGGAGGATCCCGAGCACAGCTGATTGGGGAGGATCCCACGCATGGGTAATGAGCGCGGCTGATCAGGGAGGATCCCGCGCATGGCTAATGAGCACAGCTGATTGGGGAGGATCCCGCGCATGGCTAATGAGCACAGCTGATTGGGGAGGATCCCACGCATGGGTAATGAGCGCGGCTGATCAGGGAGGATCCCGCGCATGGCTAATGAGCACAGCTGATTGGGGAGGATCCCGAGTGCGGCTGATTGGGGAGGATCCCGCGCATGTGCACCCAGAAACACACGCGCGCGCGCGCACACACACACACACACACACACACACACACACACACAGACTCTTGAGCTGCAGAAATACTAGCACGCATACACAAACACATAAGCTGAGGTCACACGTGCAGTCGTCTTACGGACATAAAGAAAAAACAGTCTGTGATGAAGACGCAAGGATAAGGGACCAAACGCAGAACTCAACTCAAGGGACCAGACAGCGTGAACGGGACGCCCCGAGACTGCGCCGATCAGCTCTCTGCACCCCCTCCAAACACACACAGCGCCCTCGGACTCCACCCTCCACCACCGCTCAGGTGAACGCCTCCATTACCCCCGCTGCGCTGGCTTAATGCTGCACGCCTTTACTTTTATAATGCCTGCAGGAATATAACCAGGAGGGGCCTGGGCTTGTAACTCAAAGGTTGCGGGCTTCATTCCCGGATCCAGGCCCTTCCGGAAACCTTAACTGCTCCAATATAACACCCCGCTGTATATATGACCTGCATGTAAAAACATAAACTGGGGTAGTCACTCTTGGTAGGAGCGTCCGCTGAAAGGCTGAATGCGATATAAACGCGATGCGTACGCGCTGGACGGCGGGACGGAGGCGACAGCACGGAAAGGGAAATGAGCGCGGGCAGACGGGGTCTCTTCGCAGTAAAACGCTTCTGGCGACGGGGAGCCGCAGAGACAGCGGATGGCGGATTAGCCGCGCGGTTTTATAGAGACAGGGGTCTGTGCCACACAGCTGGGTCCGGTGGCCCGACCAGTCGAACCGTGAGCCCAGACGTAATGGATCCGGAGGAAAAAGGTCAACGTCAGCATTTCTCTCCGGCTGAGCTGTGAAGCCCAGCACGTCGCTGGGGTGGGTGGGGGTGAGAGGGGTGGGAAAATGAGGTAGGGGGGTGGTGCATATTTGGACCTGCCCATGTCCATGCCCACCCCCCCCCCACCCCCAGTGTCTCTGAGTCCATTCACCTTTCCCGCTATCTGCCCTGCCCCCCCCCCCCCCCCAGCGCTGTGTTATCTGGCTAATGCCCCTTTGCCATTTCTGGGGCTCTTAAAGAGGTACAGGAGGCTGACTGAAAGGTCCAATGAAAGCGTGAGAGAGCATGTGCACGTGTGAACACGTGCGTTCTTGTTTTTCGTGCGTGCGCATGCGCGGGCGTGCGTTTGTCGGCGGGCGGGCAGGTGGGCGGGCTCACCGGATGTGCGTTGCCGGGAGCGACTCGTACTGGCGGGACAGGAAGAGCTCTCGATGGCGCAGCTGGTGCTTCTGTTTGTCCGTGAGCTCTGGCTCGCTGGGGCTCTCCTTCTCCTCCTCCAGGTCCTCTGCACACGGCACACAGAGAAAACACACACAAGTGAGGACACGCCTCCGAACCCCACCACACACACACACACACACACACACACACACACACACGGGACGCACGGAGAAAACACGCACAAGTGAGGACACGCCTCCGACACGGACAGGGAGAACCCCACCACACACACACACACACACACACACACACACACACACACGGGACGCGCGGAGAAAACACGCCTCAGACACACTGCGCACGCATAAAAGTAACGACTCGCCTCTGCCAAGGACAGTGGGAACGGCACCACACACACACACACACGGGAAGGGGGTCAGACTTCACACACAGTGTCGGACACTGACGAACACGGTCCAGCAATGCGGAGAACACGTCTCAGCTGGCATACTCAGCAGGGGTAAAAGCCAACAGAACCACCCCCCCCCCCCCCCACACACACACACACTCACACACACACTTCCACAGCTCCACTCATTACTCCACCCCTCTGGCGGTGCGTCTCACGGAGGTCCTGCTCATTAGCGTCAGGCAGCGCTGAATGAGACAGGAAACCTGCGGGACGAGCATCACAATGCGCAGATAATTAGCGTCATGGGTTTCTGTTATGAGCCTAATTAGTGTTGGGGGCACGCGCTTCCCCGGCCGGCCTCCGTCTCCAGCCTCACCCCAGAGAGAGGAACACCGAAACACCTCTGACCCCTCATTAAAAATGCTGCTGCTGGGAATTCCCACATTTTCAAAAACATTGACACATTTTTAAACAATTTTTCTAAGAATTAAAAAAATTCACCCAATCCAATTAATCTTTTATGAGGGTGGAATCCACTGTGCTAACCCATGTTGTTTCTCATTGGCAAAAAAAAAAGTTCACTTTATTTTAAGTTTAAGTTGATTTTAAAAAGCGTAGGTTTCAAATTGCCGAAGATACCGAATATATGATTAGCGCTCCATAACAGTCTCTACCTAATCCCTACCCCAGCCACACAGACAGACACACCGGGCCAGAGCCTTCCATCAGGAGGAACATTTCAGGTCGCCTCTCTCCCAAATTAATGGAGGGACCAACACCATACAACTGTGCCCCCCAAACTGGGACAACAGAGGATAAAGTTACAAATTCAAAATAACAATATTAGGAACTAGTAGAAATTCAGTACAAACTAGCTGCCTAACATCATCAAGTAGCTACAGATGCAGTATCCAGCTTACCACATATGTACACACGATTAATGCACTTCATTTTCATGGGTCTATCTGCCAATACAGTTTTTAAAGAGTATTTTCTCACTAGGTGATTTAGATTTGGTTCATTTTTCATTGAAGCAAGATTAAGTACAGAAATATGGCCCTTTAAAAATGCTAATAAATCAATGCTTACATTTTCTGCAGAGATGGTTTTTAAATTCCAATGCATAGATGGATTGATTCCCTTTGCCCCACCCCTATAACAGTCCCCTTTATATAAAAACCAAATAGCAAACCAATACCACTGAATTACACGAAAGGAAACAGAATTAATAAATCACAGGAATGCAGATTCCATTAGACCCACCTCCCCTGCACCCAACGTAACAGATACTACCAGAAGCACACACATTTACACAGACACGTGCAACGAGGCAGCACAAATACACACAGCTGCAGACAGGCAGGCATGTGCACACACGCATACACGCACACACACACACACGCACACACGCACGCACACACGCACACGCACACACGCACGCACACGCACACACTCTCTCACACACACACACGTACACACTCACACGCACAAGCACTCACACACACACACACACACACACGCGCACGCACGCACATGCACACAAACTCACTGGCATGTTTGTCTGCCAGCTGGATGAGGCTGTGGGAGATGTCCCTCCGTCGGTAGAAGCAGACCACCTTGGCCTCCACGTTCCCGCTGGCCGTCTGAAACACAAGAGCGCAGTCAGGGCGGGGGGCCTGCCACGCCCTCAGGGCCGGGACTCAGCACACCGAGGGATGTGAGCGGGGAGGTAACGGGCCCCGTGTTAAACGGAGATGGGGGAATGTGGCACTGCACGTCAACCATGCCCAAATGCTGACTGTGGCAGCTGTGCTTTTTCGCCTGGCAATCTCTGGCTCTGTTATAAAACCATTTCCCCGAATCCTCTGCCTGTCCATAGAGGACAAGGTATGCTTGGTGAAAGAATCATTCACATTAGCCCAAAACAAACAGTGAGGCAAACACATAAGGGTTCTCTCTCTCTCGCCCTCTCTCTCACACACAGACACACACACACACTGCTGGCTGAGTGCCAGCATAGTCCTGTATCACTTTTCTAAAAAAGCTTGCAGGCTGACAAAACAGCAGAAAAGAATGTGCAAATAGGGTTCACTCTCTCGCTCTCTCACACACACACACACACACACACACACTCAGGGAATAGTGAGACATAAGCTATGGTCATCAAGCAAAACATTTACTTGATATAATCCATGATGATATCAGCAATAACAGGTGTTTTTATGTGTATACAGAAGGTTACAGCCTGCTGTGAGTTTTCGTGCACCAACTGTGCAGCAAGATAAGAGCGCTGCGTGTGCCAATCAAAGGTGAATTTCAGGTTTCATTTTTAAATAAGTATCAGCTCCCGCGACATCGTACTCTAACAATTCATTTAAAAAAAGAAATCGACTGAATGTCGTACGTACAAAGATCAGCCAGAGGTTAATGTTTTACAGTTCTGAGAGAGAAAAAGAACAGAGGCATCAGGTAATCAGGGGAAGTGGGGCACGAGAACGGGTCTAATCACAGACACCCTGTCTGCACAATTCACAGGAACCCCCAAGGGGGGGAAAAACTGCTCATGTGCCGCCCTCTTTCACTTTTAACGTCCCATAAATGAAGACTCCATTCTCTGGAGGATAGACTGATAAGGGCAACAATTCAATTCTGTGAATAACTGCAGGAAAAAAAAAAAACCAGGAGAAAGAAACATAGGTCACGGGAAGAACGAGAGAACAGCCAGACTTTGTGCCTCCCTCTCCGTACAGATATTACACTGAGTCCTGAATAATGATGTGCAGCAGAAGTTGGCCTCTATTTTACCATGATTTGGGAATCCAGCCCACCGCACCCCCCTTTTCCTCTATGGAAACCGGGAACTCTGAATCCTATTGGTTCTGATTAGGCCTGTTGCAGCGTTGATGTAACCCCATTGGATGGACCCAATGGGGAAGTGCCTGTGTTAAGGGATGGCGGATGAACTGATTGCCTTACGCCAGGCTCACACTAAACGATTTTTGCCCCGGTTATCCTGCCCCAGACAAATTTTTGAGATCGGTGATGAAAGCCCCGGGTCGGGGCCAAATCGGTGCTCGCGCCCATCACCAACGCTCGTTGACTCCGAGCAGATCAGAGATGCATTCCAACTGCAATTTTCAGCCGTCCCAGATGCCCTGACGTTTTAAAGCACGTTTGAAATTATCGGCACACAATCTGGTAGCGTGAGCAATGTAGTATGACAAACAGTGAGAACGGCAATGAGCAATAGCCAATGAGAGAGCGAGAGGAGACCAGGAGGAGGAAATAACTACAGAACAACATGTCTTCAAAGAAGATGGCTATTTTATTGTGTTTCTATCATAATATAATAATTGTCATGTCATACACAAATGGTTGTTAGGGACTTAACGACGTAACTAAAACAAAAGCACAAATATATCCATGCCGGCAACACACAGTTTGAACACACACAGGCTAGCTAGCTAAATTTTCACTGCACTACTATTTGGGATTCATTTACCTCCAACTCTCTCTGAACACACAATACTTGCTGCCCACATCTCCCCAGCCCCTGACTCCACATTTTGTGTTTTGCCCTCTTCCTCCGTTTTTTGGCACAAAATGAGCACAGGAACACAAAAAACGGTTACCTCTGGCGTGTTTTTGTGAGACAACAGGGTTTTGGGATGCCGAACATAAGATCATGTCATTTGTGAACCGCGTGTGTTTGATTTTGCAGTGTGCGCTACTTTCTTGAACACTAGGTCAACAAAACAACAGATTACAAGAAAGAATGCTTGGTAATGTGAGCAGCACAGCGATTTTGGGATTTTAAAAGTCGTGCAGTCTGAAGTTGGCATAAGTAATAAGACGGCATCCTTCATGGTGGGGTCCACTCACACCTCTTTACCACAAATGCAGTGCAGAGTGATGGGGAAATGAGCATTGCCAAAAAAGGAGAAAAGTGTCCCAGCCTGTACACTCCTGAGGTCACATTTGTACAGTGACATGAAGCCATTATGGGCCGTGAGCTTCCTGCATTCTCTCCAGAGAGGGACCAACGCATCAATCTTACGTCCTATTGAGACACACTCCACTCTGAGTTGATGGCAAATTCTGTGATGGTATGGAGAGCTCTAGGGTTTCTAGGTGTGAATGGGGGGGGGTCAGTGACACCAGAAGTAGCTACCAAGTAAAAAAAAAAAAATCCACACCAGTCTTCTGTGGAGGGAAAAAGAAAGAATCTAAATGGATGCCATCCTCAGTGCTGACCCCAGTGCCGATTGTTTAAAACCAAATCCTCCATGGTATACAGTCCTCAGTGCGCATTACCAGGTCCTATAGCAATAGTGCTTCCTGCTAAAGCTGTCCTTACATTCCAGAGTACCAGAAAAGATTTACAGCGCTGCCCAAACATTACAGCATGAGGCGCTAACTTAACGCAGAGCTCTGGAGCCGGGAACCGAAAACAACTGGCTCAGGTCACTGTCAAAAAAAAACACCCATCAGCTCAACTGCTTGTGACAGACCAATCAGCCGCCAGATTACAGCAATGTGGCATGTTCTACAAAGGCCCGGTAACTTTGCTGGAACCCATTGGACAATGTCGAAATACGGTGGCATATTAATCTGGGAGGATTTTTTTTTTGCGCTGTCAAATAACCTTCAAAGGCTTCATACGAACCGTCAGTTTTTTAATCAGATTCCGGGGGTAAGTACTTGACGCTGCATGAACAGTCCGTGCAAAGCAGCCAATCTCCGCTGTGTTTCAAAAGCAAACAACAATGGCTGATGCAACGCTGACAAAGCTGTGGTACAATAACTCTGAGTCACTGTATCTGACAGTGCACGTCTGTGCGCAACTTGTGGGACGGGCCGACATCACAGACAGGGCTCGAGGTGCAGCGTTCAGACCAGACAGAAACCACAGATTTTGGTTTCTCTCGCACACTGGGCACGCAGGGAGAGAGCCGCAGATATTCAGATTTAATGAGCACTTTCAGAAGCACAACCCAACAATTTGCAGAAAAATACTAATCAATGTAATTAGACACAAGAGTTTTGGCTGCTGTGTCCAATAGGCTTCATATCCAGGGATGGAACAGGCCAAGTCATGATGACACAACACACAGAAAAGAGGTGTGATCTCACTGCAGTACAAAGCAAGGTGCAAGCTTGGCAATGGCAGCAACAATTAAGAAATGCAATATAGAAATAACATCACCATCAAATTATGATTCATGTTCAAGTGGTACCGTATATGCAATCTTTATATTCAGGTACGAAATGGAATGGAGAAGCCTGCACTAGCTGCCCAAATCAGTGAGGGGCACATCTTTCTCTGAGTGGAGCAAACGGAGAAACTGCATCTGCCCACGTGTAACTACAGGATAAGTTCTGACAGTGTGCATGTACAATGACATGCTTCAAGCTGTTAGTCTCAAGCAAAAAAACGAAACAAAAAAAAATAGCACCACACCCAGAGCCCGGCTAATCCCTTCATTCCATCCCCCCCCACCCCACCCATCAGGACACTATACCTTATTGAGTTCCTCTATTCGCCTGATCAGATAAGGGTTGCTGGAGGAATTCTCAAAGAAGACGTAATCTGCAATAACAGAGAAAGAACAAGCGTCTTAAACCCCGGATTTGGTTTTCATTGACAGCAGGCAATTCAATATTGATACAGACGCACAGAAGCATAACCAAAAAAATGTGTTGAAGCAACATACATAATTATACTGTGTTGAGCAGCACAATAAGAGCACAGCTTCTGAAACCTAAAATTAACCTGCCTCTTAATCCCTAAAAAGTGTTATTTAAAAAAAATGAGCTGTCTATCACTCTGCAATGCAAGACACATACATTAAAATATGCAGCAATTATTTCATTTCAAACAATGGGCATTATACAGGCCTAACCCTTTATTTACTAATGGATTACTTCACAGAAACAATTACTCAGGCATCTACGAGGGACAACCCATGCTCTTTCTTAGGATATTAAAGGTGTAGCATTCAAACTCTTCTAATGTGATCCTGTTATTGCTCTTGCCTATTAAATTATCCATTGCTAGAAAGGGTATCAGCAGTATAAAAGTGAAACGGACATATCATTACAAGTAGTAATTTTATCATTTTTTAATTTTGTAAAAACTTTCATGAAATATAGCAAAGTTCTGGCAAGTGACCAGTGAACACACAGCCTGAAATTGAAAACACTGAGTCAACTCTCGACCACCCTGGTACAGTAACAGCGAGCGAAACACCAATCCTTGCCGACCGGGTAAAACCTACAGTCTTTGCACACTCCCAAGTCACGTCAGCTCTTTCAGTCTCAGAATGAACACTGTCAAATCATTTACGTGTCTGGTTATAATCCTTAATTGGCCAGAGTATGAACGCAAAACTGCTGCTGATGTTTTGGCAACGTCTGATTTAAATACCGCAATACATGTCATTTTACAGGAGCCATTTCACTCCCAAATCTAATGGGAAACCCAACAACCTACGTAGGCTATAACGTGACCTGAGTACAGGTAAACTCGTCAGTTTAACTAGATGGAGACATGCACTGATGATGACATCTATCCAAATAGCACAAATACGTGTTTCCTATAGTTTTAGACTATAATAAGCTGTACAGTAACAAACAGCAATTCTTCAGAGAAGAGAATTGTGAAGACCGAGTAAAAACTGCAGCCAATGTCACGTGACTTACATTCCGATAGTTTGTCGCCGGAGGACAACGCAAATTAACGCGCAGATAGCCAGTTTTGTATAATGTCGGTCGTAGCCGTTACATACAATGGTTTCGCATTTCATGTACAACTACACATCATGGTTTCGGAAACACATTTACGACACAATAGCACAGCGCGACACATTACAAAGACTGGTAGCTACCGTAGTTTTGCAGCACAGCTGAAGGAAACAGTGTACATCATCTGTGTTATGCATGCCATTACTTTCGCAAAAGAATTACATTTGGAAAATTTCGAGCATCAGTCATCGCACATCCCGTGACTGCACCTAGCTACCCCAAGCAAGCCCGGGGAGCTGAATCAGGACCCGTAAACCATGGGGATACGCCAGAAACAAGGGCACACATTTACGTCCAAAAACAATAGATACGTAGAAACAAATAAGCGACTGTAAAACTTTATTTTACAAACATCAAACATACTCATAAACAGATTTTAAAACAGCCGAGTAGTTGCTCGTATAAACTAGGTGATGCATGCTATTGTTTTTGTAGCATATTATTTTGCGAGCTTGCTAGCCAGATAGCCCCTGTCTGGGTGATTGGAGGCCCGGCCCATATTTAGCGAATCACAAACATTTAAATAAATACCCACCACGCCGGACGGAAAATATGCCTGTATACATACTGAAATTTGGACAATGGAATCGTAATCGAAAGCCTGTCTGAATCGCTTATACATCTCCACCACGTTTCAAAATAATGGCACGTTTGTAATTCATAAATCGAGGCTGACATACCTCCGACCCGGTACATGTTGGCCGCCATTTCTGCCCTCCTCCTGGAGTGTAAGAAAATAAAGACAAAGCATAAACAAAAAATGTAGCCTACTATACATACATATACAAACAAATAAATATTTTTAAGGTACTTCTTCTAAAATTGTTATGAAATACAAAAAGATGAATTGGCGTGGTGGGATGAACTAGGAGTTGAGCGGGCGATATTTAAACTCCCCCTCCCAGTTTTCAGAATACAACAGCAACTCACACGCGAAACGGCTTCAGATGAGCCGGGCCCGTGTTTCCTGGTTGGGGTGGAGGAAAGAGGAGGATGAGGGGAGGGTAGCTGGGGAAGGCGGCGCTGGTGCACACACTCACACCCTCGTCGTTGTGAAACACAACACTGCATGCTGCGTACACTGTCCACCCAGGCTTCCCTGCTTCCGTATAGCGGTGAATTAAGTCGAACCTTTACGGAAATCCTCGAGCGCTAATACAATATATAGCCAAGATAGGGGAGGAAAATAAATAAATAAATAAATACCATTTTCCCTTGCTTGGCTGTTAAAACGTTATGTTTACGGTACGGATTAAATGGGTTTCCCACACTCACTCGCTCACTCACAGGAGCACCGCGGGTTATCTTGGGACACATAAAAAGATCTCATATTGGGAATTATTACCACCTTTCTCCCTACTGATAATGGGGCTGCACGCACATATGCACACACACATACACACACACACACATGTTTGTATTGCTATACTTGTGAGGACTTCCCATTGACTTACATTCATTCCATAACCCTAACCCTAACCTTAACCTAATTATTAACCCTAACCCTAACTCTAAGTCCTAACCCCTAAAACAGCCTCTTGAACTTGTGGAGACCAGCAAAAAGTCCCCACCTTGCATGATTTTCCTCATCTTTCTATCCTTGTGGGGACATTTGGTTCTCACAAAGATAGTAATACATGCCGACACACACACACATACAATTTCAGAAATAAATGCCCTGTTGGGATTTTCATGCACTATAGGCTCTAGAGTATTTGAAAATATATTTCAATCACTGTACCCTCAATCTATTGCAATATTTAACAGTATCTTGACAAATATACAAATGTTTCATGTTTTCATGATATTTCAATATATTGCATTACTGATGTGAAATCTATTTATCATCATGTTTTCCACATATATTGAATATACTGCAATATATGTGAAAAAGTCCACATATATTGCAGTATATTGAAGTTCTATGAGGATTAATCACGTCTGGTGTCCTGTATCTGAGCTTTTCACATTTCACCCATGCCAAATTACTTGCCATGCAGTCATCGCCATCCTGAAGAATTTAACAGAAGGGCCCTGTCACTTGTTCATTTGCTTTTTTTCTCACATACTCAGCAATATAAGATCAAACCAAACCACACAGAAGTATGCCATTCTATGGATCAGCTGAAGTAAGCTAATGAACTGGACAGACAGAGGGCTCAGGATTTTTTTAATGCATTGCCACATTGAGCAGGCCATATACATAATTTAGACTGGACAACAGTCCCTTAACCGCTTGAAATGTATTCTTTTTGGAATGTTTATTATTATTATTATTATTATTATTATTATTATTATTATTATTATTATTATTTCTAAATCTAAGTCATTGTTCTAAAACACTGCTTTCTTTCCATTGCTATCAATTACCATTAGTGATAATTACATCAGCATTGCATACAGTCAAACATTCCGATCATATATTTGTGATTTTACACCACAAAGGTTTAAAGAACCCATCTATACCCCACATGTATATTCTACATTGCGTGGGTCGTGCAGAAGTTTGGATAACTTATACTGTACGTACCTGCTTTCGCCAATTGATTAAAATATCACAATGTGTTACTGGGAAAGTGGGTACATTGATAACAGCAGCAAACACCTGAAACTGTCCATTCACAAAAAGTAGGTAATTGCGTATGTTATTTAAAGCTGTAACAAATGACGTTATTTTAATATGACGCTATTTCATTGACAACATGCAAACAGTCCACTGGGTTAATTGGCCTATACGGTACAGCGAAACATAGAATAGCTGATGGAATATTGATCAGATGAAACCTATTTTGCTTGTAAAAAATGTTTCCCTCTGACTGAACAATTCTCTGTACAATTTACTGGGTAATTTACATCCATGATATAATACACAGACATTTCCTTAACAGATATTAAGAAAATGGATAAGTCCATAGTTTGTGGAACGGCTACAATACAGCATCTAAAAGAGCAATAGGTTGTCAAATGTATAGTTTGGGGGGGGAGGTGGGGGGAATCACATGAAAAAGCATAATCTGGCATCTTCCGGTCCGGGCTGCAAGGTGCGTAAAGCTGCGCGCAAGTTGATCTACTTTCACGGTGTGTTGGGGGCGTGCTGTGTGACATCACTGCTTGGGGCTGCCCGCTGTTGAGTAGTTGAGTTGGAAACGGTGCATAGGAGCCACAACCCAGCTTGAGCGCGGAGCAACGCGAGCGGAAAATGCGCTCTGTTGGAGAGACTTTCTTAATCGATTCCAGCTGGCCAATTGCCTCGTCGGGAAGAATAAACAATGAGGAACCCCTCGTCTATAAGCAGGCACATATTATCTACAAACTTGTGGATGTCTAAAACTGGACTTGACGAGAGGGAAAGGATGGTGGACATTGATGCTTGTGACGGAGAGGGTCCCCCCTCTTTCAATTTTGTTTAAATCAGAGGGAGGCTGTTCTCAGTATATCCGACGGGAGGAAAAACTGCTCTAAAATGAAGTTTGGAAAGAGCATTTGCATTCTAAACGTGGGTGGCACAAAATATGCGTTTCCCAGGGACGTGATTAAGGATTTTCCTCTGAGAAGAGTGAGTCGTCTGCACAACTGCGCCTCTGAGAAAGAAGTGCTGGAAGTCTGCGATGACTACGATCGGGAACGGAACGAGTTTTTCTTCGACAGACACTCCGAAGCTTTCGGTTTCATCATGTTGTACGTTAAGTATGGCAAGCTCAGGTTTGTTCCGCAGATGTGCGAGCTGTCATTCTACAACGAAATGATCTACTGGGGTCTGGAGAGCTCCCACTTGGAGTTCTGCTGCCAGCGGCGGCTGGACGACAGGATGTCCGACACGTACACCTACTTCTCAGAGGAGGACACCAAAGTTGAAGATGATTTGAGAGGCGAAGACGTGCCGGAGGACTCCGCCGGCACTGGGAGAGGGAGCGCAAAGTGGTTGGAAAGAATGAGAAGGACTTTTGAGGAGCCAACCTCGTCTATTGCGGCGCAAATTCTGGCCTCGGTCTCCGTAATTTTTGTGATAGTGTCCATGGTAATACTTTGCGCGAGCACTCTACCGGACTGGAAAACTGCCGAGAACAACAGCGTGGAGGAGCACAGGTACACAGAGAGTTTAGAGCATCCATCGGGGTATTTATGTCTATTTTTAAATCCTTTCTCTCTTCCACCGTCGCATGGTATCAGGGTACATGCTGTTTGCTCTGTGTTTATAGCTACAGGCAATTTGTGCATGTGGGCCTACAGTCATTGCTAGGCGTAATGCGTTAATGTTCAAAGCTTTAAGATCACTTTCAGCCTTGCTTAAAATCAGTACAATTTAAAATCCAACACTTTGACAAAGATTTATGAAAGTGGTATCCATTTGCACAAAGCATGGTAATTTTGGATACTTAAAAACAAGTGAAACACTTCCTTTATACGTATAGTCTACCATACTTCTTAATATGCTCATAACGTACGTCAGAAGTCGGCTAAGTAAGTCAATGTAGCCACAGTACGTACAGTAGCAGAGAAAAAGTTATGCACTCGCAGAAAACAGAAATTCACAAAGCAGAATAGCTGCTGTGAATATTACACCACATTTTAGTAAAGAGAGACCGAATAATGACTGCTGTATTTAAAGAATGAAAAGACACAGTCCAACCAGAATTGTAACGTAGATATGGGTTACTGATATTCGTATTCACTAATTTATTTGTATCACATTCCCAATCCTTTGTCGGAGTTAGAAATATGATGCTTATGTCTCCAAACGTGGAATATTTTATCTGTTGATTACCATTGAATTCACTGTCGGTTGTCCAATGTTATATTGTCTTGTTTTGTGTCATAATTCTTAAATGTTCTGTCTTTTATTTTTCAGCATGATCACTTAACAAAAACATGGGCTCTGTATAATTTAACCGAGAATACTTTAAAAAGCCAACTGCACTGCAAGATATTTTTTCCGTATGTTGTTGGCCATTTTGTCTCTTGGCCGTAATCTGGTGAACGGATGGGAACGTTACACTGATATTGAGGCCCAGAGCAATACCCTGTTAACATTTCATTCCACATAGCCATAGCCTAAATATATTTTCGATGAAAAGTGAATATATTTTAAAATATCCACTTCTGCATATGAAAGTAGATAGGTCATTCTCTAATGAAAGGTTTATGGCAACAGAAAAATAGTTATTGAATGTACCTCTGGGGCTAATAACTGTTACTTAAATCGTTTTACTTTAATCTCGTGTTTTCTGAAAGGGGATAGTCCTTTTATCCGAAGAAAATACATTAAGATCGACACAAGAACACTAAAAGATAAAATTACTTAGACTAAGCTAACGCAGTGGGCAGTGGCGAATTTTGGTTGACTTCAAATAATTCTGTGGGATTTGTGAAGTAGATGGTATCTTTCCAAGGTGCTGAACAGTCCTGCTGAAGACTCCTGCTTGGCGACTTGGACGGGTGCCTGCTCGAATTCAGTGTCGCGGGATCGAATATTAAATTTAACACAAATTACTGATAGGCAATGTACGTGCAATGTGCACGTCAGTAGTTTTTATACACAATATCGTAATGGCGTTAGTAATAATTTCGATGAGTTATACAAGGGCGTACTCTCTTAAAATTGAGAAAATGTGTATTTTATAAATCATTAGAACGGTGCCTTATGTAAGAAATTGTTTAATACCGAGTTCACGCTTTGACAATAAATATAGCTACGTGGGAATAAGTAAAATTTAATAGCGCACATAGTTTAACTTCTGCTTCTGTCCTTTGAACTCATAATTAATAATTTAATCACAGCGTGCTCACTGTACTTATTAATTTCTTTAATTGGTATGACAAAATAATAGCCACATCTGCTCAAAATTTTTTGTTTTTTTTTGATGAAAACAATATTAAGTCGTGTAAAATCTCTCAGTTTTCACAATTGAATCTAAAATGAGCCTAAATATTACGAATAACCGTCAACCCATAAAAAAGTAAAACAGCCTTATTTAAATGCACCAAAGTGTCAGGAACCTTTCCATTTCAGCGCGGTGTTCTCATCTTTCGTGCATTTTTCCACTCTCTCCGTTTTAAACTGTGTCTCTGTCTTGTTGCCATCACTGCCAGGCGGACTGATTTCAGGTAGTCAGTGTTCGCCGCGATAGAATTAAATCAAAATGGATATGTACGATATATGTGCGTCGTGCGCCAGCAATCCGCGTGCGCAAGCCTTGGCTTCTTAGCCAATGCCAGCACTGGGGCACAGCCCAGGTGGGAGGTAGCACCTGGTGACTGGCTGGTCAGAGGGAAGCTGAAGTCGCAGAAGGGTCAGGTTTGTTACCCATGGGTGCAACGGGAAGCCATAAATGCCAGCAATCTTGAGTTGCAGCTGAGAGGGATTAGTTTTCACAATTTAACCCCCTCCCAATTTCTGCTAACGGCCACGTGTTCTGAATAGGGCAGGATGTAGATTACATAGGACAGAAGAACTTCTAAATTATGCACAATTCTAAGCTACAGTAAACAATTTTCTTATGTAAATGACGTTTTTTTTAGTCTGTTTTGTTCAATTTCCTCTTGTGTAAAAGAACACAATACAATACTATTAGCCATTCAGAATTCAAAAAACCCTATTAGATATATCAGTCTTCCGTGGAATAAAAATGATCCTGTCGCAGTGTTCAGATAAGGTTATTTGTTAATGGGTTGTTTCACGTATCAGTGTTCTGCAGTTCTTTTCTGCGTTAAGTGAAATTGTTACAAGCTATCATGTTCAGGTGGGGCTTGGGGGAGAGTTGGGGAAGAGCTGGAGTTCTCTGGCATCTGATGGCTTACTGCTGCTCCTCATGTTCCCAGCTCCACTTTGGTATTGTGTCATCTCGCCCCATTGGTCTTGCTCAGTGCTCAGTCTCTCCCATGTCACACATCCACACCAATCATGTTGCGCTGAGCAGCCATGCTAATTGACCGCTGAGAAAAACCAGCAAGTGACTCAGGACAACAAACAGAATACCTATCCATTTTCTCTCCTGACTGGGTACTGAGCAGTTACAAGTCTTTCTATTTGTTCTGTTTACCCCTAAGGCCCAGATACCTTTCCGTGAGCCAGGTATTTCATGTTATTTTTTACTTTATCAGCTTTTTGCTATTTATATATTCTTAATATTTCAGATCGAATGGCAATTCAGAAATTTAGCAAAAATAGAGAACAGTATGAGGTGTCTGGTTCTTAAAGGGTCAAATGATTGCATGGACAAACCTGTAACCTGACAGCTGTAAGTAGCAACAGTGCAACAATATGAACAGTCATTGATAAGGGCTAAAATGAGCAATGACATGATGGAGAACTATGTCACTTGCATAAATCCATGCTGTAGCTAGTTACCTGTCAGGTGCCTTGTGATCGATGATGGTGTGCCAGATGAGGGAAGACGTTCGCCTGCTCCCAGTAAATTCTGCTCCTTCTCTCTCCCCTGGCTGGCCACCTGTTCAGGATCATCGAGGCGGTCTGCATTGGCTGGTTCACGGCGGAGTGCATAGTGCGCTTCATCGTGTCCAAAGACAAGTGCGAGTTCGTGCGGCGGCCGCTCAACATCATCGACCTGCTGGCCATCACGCCGTACTACGTCTCGGTCCTGATGACCGTGCTGACGGGCGAGAACTCGCAGCTGCAGCGCGCGGGCGTCACCTTGCGCGTGCTGCGCATGATGCGCATCTTCTGGGTCATCAAGCTGGCGCGGCACTTCCTGGGCCTGCAGACGCTGGGTCTGACGCTGAAGCGCTGCTACCGCGAGATGGTGATGCTGCTGGTGTTCATCTGCGTGGCCATGGCCATCTTCGGAGCGCTGGCCCAGCTGCTGGAGCACGGCCTGGACCTGGAGATGGGCAACGAGGACTACGCCAGCATCCCGGCCGCCTGCTGGTGGGTTATTATCTCCATGACCACCGTCGGCTATGGAGACATGTACCCCATCACCATGCCTGGGCGCGTGCTGGGCGGCCTGTGCGTGGTGAGCGGCATCGTCCTGCTGGCGCTGCCCATCACCTTCATCTACCACAGCTTCGTGCAGTGCTACCACGAGCTGAAGTTCCGTTCGGCCCGCTGTACCCGCAGCCTGTCCGCAGAGTTTCTCAACTGACCAACCGGGTGTGTCCATTAGCTACGCTCCCATTCCCTACTGCTCCCCCCCTTCCCCCTTTCCCCCTGGCTATCTGGACTCCCATCTTGCCTATCATTTTTTTATACAGCTTCATGCTGGAATTTTCCCCTGAAGAGGAATTTGGTCGGTGGATGGTTGTCATGGTGAAAGGATCCCCATCAGAGCAGAGATGCCTGAGATGGTCTAGTTACAGCACAGGGGAGCTGTTTGCTAATTCTGAGAAGACACACAGGAAGGGAAGCACAGTAATTAACAGAGAGGACAGTCTCTCTCTCTCTGTCTCTCTCTCTCCCGGCCTGACAGTGGATCTTATTTTACAAATGGTTTAGATTGCCATGTGCTGATAGTATCTGCTCACGACAAGCAACAATTACTGCTTTGTTTTGTGACTCATTTTAGGGTTCTTATGTTCTTGGTACATTATTAATTTTATGGAACAGTGGTATATAATTGTAATATCAACCTACCCCTACAAAGCAAAACTGTATTTTTACATTCAACTACACATACCAATGATATCAAGTCATAGCACTGACTTGTTTGTGAAACGAGAAACCATTACTTGAAATGTACAATGTATTGTAATTTATATAGAAACATGCATTGAATAATATATATTTAAATAGATTGCAAAGCAAACCAATCATTTCCACTTAGGTAATGATTGGTTCCACAGTGGGATATATCAGAATCTACCCAACAAAATGTGTTCAGCAAAAATGACATTTTGGCATGTACTGAAAATATATTTGGAGTGCCTCCATACATTCAGACATATTATTCAATGTATTACAATATATTTTTATATACATGGCAGTATATTTCCATTGCATAAGGGTACCATTATATATCTCTTGATATATCTCCTGACATATACGTACAGGGAAACATTTAAACAAAACCCATATAATTGCTGTTTTGGGTAAAGCAAAGAATTATTCTTGCTTCGTAACTCACTGTGTGCCCTCTCTGGACAGATAGCATCAATGAATCACAGATGATCTTATATCACCAAAATATTTTATTTGCGTATTTAAATCAGGGCGACATGGTAAAAGACTCACAGTCCTGCAGCAGCTAGCGGCTGGGTGCTTCTCGGTGCGTCCCAGCGGCTGTGGAAGATTCTTCCACAGCCAGACGCTCTTTGCTGGGTGGTGAAAACGTTACGGAGAGAGAGAGGAGGTCAGAAGCGTCCCCGTCCCAGCGCCGCGGCTCCTCCGGTCTGTGGCGGGACGCGTGACAGGATCCGAATTCGGCGGGGCGCTCTGATGATTAATTCAGCGGAGTTCGGCGCCGGGAGAGGGAGGGAGAGGGAGAGCTGAGAGAGGAGCAGACCCGCGGGCCGAGTGGGCAGGTGGGTAATGTGGAACACCGTGTGCCACAGAGTGAGAGCGCGTCATGGAGGAGTGGATGGCACGGCTGACGCCACGCGGCCAAAGGCAGGCTTTGCTCCCCGCTGTCCTCGCCTCACTCCGGGTCGCTGCCGGGCCTGGGGCCTGGAGCCACGCGCGCGCTGGGACTGGCGTGAAGCGTGTGCCTTTTCTTTTTTTTCTTTTCTTTCTTTTAAATAAATACATTTTTAAAAAGATCTTTCTGGCTCCCGGGAGCAGGGCGTGTGAGAGGACAACGCGGTACGACGGCCTGGACGCGCACTCAGCGGCGTTGGCCGTGCCACCCTCTTCTCCCCGATCCGCCGTCACTTCTTCCCTTGGGCGGCCGTGTGATGCATTCGTCCTCCTCCGCAGACTCGAGCGACCCGCGGCCTCGTCCGCAAAGGGCCCGCGCGAGCCGCGCTTATTCGCCGCGTCGGTCTGGCCCGGGCCGGAGTCTCAGCCACGCTCCGCTTCAGCCAGTCTAGAGTCTCCCCGGTTCTCCCCATTGACCCGCCCGGTCTCAGTGGCTCCTGCCATTGATTCTCTCCATTCTTTGAGTGTCTTTTCATTGATCTGCCCCCCAGTTTAAGTGTTTCTCCTCATTAACCTGCTGCCGTAGTCTCGGTGATTAAATGCAACGTTTCCAGGGTTTCAATCATTCTCCGTGCTGTGCTGATATGTTCGCAGTGATTTTCCACGCAGGTCCACCACAGTCTCAGTGATTTTCCATGGCAGCTCCCTCCACTGTTGAAACTGGTGTGATTCTGTTTTACTGAGTGAATAAAATATTTGAAAGTTTGACTTTTAGAATGCAAACAGAGTGCAACCAGAGACACATCAATTATTTGATTTTAATTAATTCTTACAATTTTACTGTAGTCTCGCAAAATTGCCTGAAAATCACCTTCCATCCCACATGGTATCCATGGTGATTTCTCACAGCACTGTGTTTGATGGCGAATTGGAATTAGTTTGAGTTAATTTATGATTAATGGTAGTTGTTTTGTGAGCTGTCTTCAGAGTGACAGGAACCTTGATCAGCTTGCAGAATTTGATATTGGTGGTCCACTGGGATAAAGTCACTCATTTCTGCATCTCTTAATCAGGGAAAGCAATTTCTTTGATCAGTTATAAATCCCCATAATCAACACACAGGCAATTCATTCATAAAATGAATGAACCTACTAAACCTTTTATGAGTTTACTTTCTCAATAGGTCATTTTTCGTTTCAGCATGCCTGCTTCCAGACAATATTATTAAACAAGTCAACACAAAGGACAGAATTGCAATGAGAACAAAACAATTATATTCATGCTTCAAAAGATACATTAATAACAAGTACAATAAAAGGACAGTGGTGTACTCAGGGCATTAATGGAGACTACCGTACAGGTCTACTGGTCGAGCATTAGGATATCCTTGGTTCTGTGAATATCTGGCTTTGATTCACAGTAAGCCAGTGGGTCAAGGGTTGATTAATTGTTTGTGAAGTGAGACTGCTTCTGCTGGGTTGCTAATGTTGATGTCACAGTGTCAAACATGGTCACAGTATGTTTGGATATACAACAGGTAGAGCAGTATTTCAGAGACAAATGGATGGAGATTATTGGACAGACAGGGCACATGACTCTGCCTTGTACGGGAGGGGTTAAACAGGATGGGTAATATTGTATATATATATATACAGAAACAGCTGCCATGCTCAAAGGGTTGATAGTGGGTGTCACTGCCAGGGGGCAGCTCTACCTGGGGAGCTTGATTCTACTCTCATCTCCCTCCAGGTCTCCCCTGACGACTGTTTCATATTATAAATGCTAAATTCTCTTAATCAGGCCTGCCCCAGGAAGGCCAAATTGGTATCGTTAAATGCCTACTCCTGCTTGAATTTATTTTAATAGGCTTTTAATTGGTTTAAATATTCGTGACATCTGTTTAATTATAAGCTAAATCTGTTTGTGTGCAGGGATGCATCTGACAGATTAACTAACTTCAGTTGTTTCTTAATTACACCAAGTCGTACAGCAAAAAAGTAAGACAATTTCGGAGACGGGAGAGAATACAACAGAGGCACAGTGTATTATTTGTCACTACTAACAACCAGGTCTCAGCTTCAGCTAACTCGGCAGAGGTCATATTACTTTCTTAGAGAAGCCATAGCTATATAACACTGCTTTACAGCCATCTGCCAATATATTCATGAAAGATTTTGTTCCCTAAAGGAGAAGTGTTTACCCAATTGATTAACAACACTTCACCCACACATCGTCAGCAGGGACTGGCTCTTCCCTCCCCCATTCTCCATGACTGAGCTCGAATCAGGCACAAGCTGGAGCACCATTTCACACCGAGGAGTTGAGAGATTCTGAAAAAAAGTGATTTTCCTCTCCTCAAACATGCATATCCATAAGCAATTACCCGTCAAACGGAAACTAAAGCTGCAAAAATGTAGGGGTTTTCTCACAGTTCCTTAACATTGTGAGGTGCAAGATACAACACTCTCTGTGCATAAGTTAAGAAGCTCATTAATGACTTTACCTCTCCACCGACTGCACATTTCCCATCAGATGTAGTTGCAAGCAGGCTGTGCTGGGAGACCAGGGTGGCTGACTGCACTTCATCCAGTTCAGCTGTGGGTCAGGAGAGTATCACAGCAACACCCTGGGAGTGTTAATGTGTTTTATGCGGCACACACTTCTCTCTCTCTCAGTGGACCTCGCTAACAGTGCTAAAGAGCGGGGTGAGTTTGACATTCAGTGCGCACGCCGGACCGAACCGTTCTGCAGCGAGCAGAGTCGTACGCAGCGTGAACGGGGCGACAGAGAGGAAACTCTACGCGAGCCAGCCTGTTGACGTGACATTTAGGCATGCCTCTCTCCAAAAGGGAAAAGCGAGGCATTGCTAAGAAAATCCAATTTAGTTTTGAATCACTCCAAACCATAGAACTGATTTCATGGCACTCACACCAAAGTATACCAGATTTGCGGCCTAAACTGCTCCATTGCTACCTACTGCTCACTGGTCCCTGGCCAGCCATCAGTAACTGAGTAACGGATAGTGAAGGCATAGTTTAGGATGAAAGTTAACGGTGCTATGGGATGCTATGGGTGGTGATCACTGGTAAAGACAAGAAAGTAATATATTTGCCATATATTATACATAGTGCTGATACTCTTGCCTAACCCGTCAGCCCTTTGAGTTCCAATTCAGATCTGAATGTAAATTTTTAACTGAAGCTGTGAAGTCATCACTTATAAATGCAAATACAAAATGCTTGTTCTCAAATATCTTCCACTGCTTTTCAGTGAAAGACATAGACCAGATTACTCTGAGGTAGCCTCTGGAGTAAATATTTAGAAGACATCCTCCTTTGAAAAATGTATTCATTCTGATCATCACATGTATCATTGCTAAGACAAATATTTACAGAATCATTTTAAGGCCAGTTGTACCCTGTACCTCCTGATGGGCACATCATTTTTGAAGCCCACATCATCGTAAAAGAATGGTGACATTAAGTTACTGAGTAATGAAATCATTGACAGATTTACAGTATGTAACAACAAATATTCTGTCCACAATAGATCAGGACTTCACTGTCTGGTTTGTTTAGAGGTATCAGTAGCTAACAAAACTTGAAAACATTTGATTGTATAGAACAATTGTTTTGTAAAAAAATGAAAATTAAAAGTACACTGACAAACTTTATATTTAAAACCAATTTCACAGGCTGTTTGCAGTAAGCTGCTAAACCAACGGATTCCAGTTGTTGTACCCACCCTCAAATGTCTGTAAACTGTTGTAAAAAATGTTTCCAAATGCTTTTTGTGGATATTTCTAGTAATTATTCCGCTTCAATAGAAATCTTATTATTATATGTGTATTAAATCTATGTTGTGAAACATGACTGCAATTTAAGCAGAAACTGTTTTCTTTATCACAAAATATAGTTTTCAATTTTATATAACATCTATTTTATATAGAGCTTATGTTTCCAGATAGAACTGCTTTATGGCTGAAATACTTGAATACAAATATTAAAAAAGTATTCTCAAGCACTGCTTTTGGGTTTGTTTTTGTTTTTTTTCATTTATTTTACAATTTGCATGCAAGAGGCCGTACTGTCACCCTATCCTCCAAAAATGATCCTTGAGAAAGTAGGCGCCTGTCCCCCCCCCCATAAATGTACTCATCATTGTGACTGTGTGTGGGATGTCAGTTGCCAGGTTACACATGAATGGTGTATGGTGAATGGTTTGTATTTGTGGATGCGGCTATTATTATTGTTTTCCCCAAAAGGTTGTGTTACCCTGGACCTGGATGAGGTTAATTCCCCCAGGTTTCTCGCTGACAGCTGATTGGCTCCTTCAAGACGATAATAGTACAGAACTCATTGAATCATTGAATTGGATAAATGGGAGCCACACATAACAATAATAATGCTGAGAAATATGTAGATGCATAAAAATACATTATTCATGTTTCAAAGCATTTAGCACTCTTTGGCCAAGGAGTACTGACAAGTAATGCGTCAGTTTGTGCATGCACAACCTAATTAAAGTATCCCTATCCAGTTCTGATCCAGGAAATCCTCAGTCCTGTGTGCCCAGCAGCTCATTGACATCTAGGGTGACAGGCGATTAAAGTTTCCCATTTCGTACATTGGCTCCAGCCAACTAATCAAGACCTGAACTGTAATGAAGACCAGAAAAATATTGAAAGCTGTTTAAAAATGAATAGCTTAGGTCTTAGGTCTCAGCGTCCCTAAGTCATTATCCCTCCGCTGTCTTGGTGCCCCTACACTTAAGCATACCATAAAACAAAAAAACAGCTTCTATGGTGAAACAAGCTGCCACACTATAAACGCACAATGCAGTTTTATTTAAAACAAGGATCCTCCTTCTCTATTCTTAAATGCAAATAGGCCTATATCTTTATCATTTCAAATATTATTGAGCAAATATTCCCACAAATCATTTAGTTAACATGGCAATAACATAACAATAAAATCCAATCAACCCCCAACATAACATTCTACAAAAAATAAAAAAATAACTCTTACAGTTACAAAATAGTTACTCAGTACTTTGTCCCAACTCACTTGCTGCTTTTCATCCAGTCGTTCTTTAGATTTTTTTTTTCATTTTATGCTTTGTATGAGCCAAGATAAATAACACGTTCCACTTAAAGGCATGGAGACCAAGAAACCATGGATCACTAATGTACACTGCTGACTTCCAAAGACCCAGACACGTCAACATAAAGCAGCTAGCCAATTAGCTGCATTATTAGCCTGTCCATCCATTAGCATAGTGTCATGTGTTTCTATAAAACAATAATATTTACTCATTAAAAGAGGACATATGAATTATTGCCTTTCATCTCACTATTTTGTATTTCTCTATGTGCACCGATTGAAAATAAACGTTTGAAGCAAATAATACCAATATTACCAGCCCAGCAACAAGCACTGCACTGGGTGAATTCACTGAAAAGTAGGTGTTTGCTTTCCTTTTTTAAGATTACAGTGGTGCATTCATCTTTCGACACAAACGCATTAATTCAGCGACCAACCATGCATTTAATCAGGCGATGAAGAGGCAGCCTTTTACGTCACCACCCCGTGACAAAACCCTTAGGTCCTTCGTCGTTTTGCCGGGTGGAGAGTTCTAGCATTTTGTGCGGGTGTAGCGGTGATATATTTTTGTTTTGTCCCATTTAAAATGTACTATAAGTTAAGTGGAATCACACAAAGACTGACGGGATCGGCGCCGTCGACCGCCTACACCCCTCAGGTGAGTTGAAAAAGGATATCTTTGATACAGAAACGGACACGTTTGCGAGGCAGGAATGACCTTCAATCATCCATGGATTAACGTTAGCGAAGTTGAACTTAATTAGCCGGCTAGCTATAAAGTTCTCGATGTAAATGTCAAGTGTTTGACTTACACTATGTAGCATATTCCGTCTATGGATTTGACACTTGCCGTTTTAATATACAGTTATTACTAGCTAGTAGAGACAAGATTGATAGTTTGCATATATATATATATATATATATATATATATATATATATATATATATATGATACGGTATTACAAAATTATGGTGAACCTAGCAATGGTGACAGTGTTTTAAAGCAGCAACACACTCGCTAGTATACAGATCTAGCTGGCCAGTCACATACCGTGTTAATTTAAATACCGCATTCGGATTACCGTCATGTCAGTGCCTATGTAGCTGTGTCCAAGGTTAGTCTAATTGTTCCAGATCGTACCGCTTGCGTGGTGGCCGACTGTCAGCTAGAGAAAACATTAAACCATGCCGGTATTTGTTCTAGTTGTGTTTGTATCAAATAATGTTTCCATCTAGCACAAAGATATTTCTAGATTGCTTTTATAAACATAAGTAACATTTTCAGTTTCTGAACGTTTGCTAGTTGGCTGGATGTTTAGCTGTGATTGACTTACTAGAAGACAAGATAATGTAGTTAAGAGCAATATTACAGTCGGTTGACTTCCGTCGCTAGCATAAGGCCAGAACCCGCTAACCAAGGCTAGTATCCCATGCCTAAAAGGTTATGTGGCAGTATAGCCCACAGAGCTTTGACCTCACAGAAACCTTCTATGGCGCTGATGATAACCTGTTACTTAAAAGGCTGTATGCTTTCCCTCACTTCAGTGACCTGTGTAACTGCATGGCCCTGACTGTGAAATGGAGGTTGAGCTGGGTAATGTGACCTTGTGTAAGCTGGGTGGGCTAATGTGACCGGAATGTAAACAAGAATGAGAACACGCGATGCCAACCTTAAGAGCAGTCAAGGTTCAAACAGGGTCTCCGTCCTCTGGCGCATTTCAACCTTGCAGCTGAAATAGGAAATTAAAATAGTGCTTAGTGATGCAACAAAAGATAATTTGTTTGTATTTTGGGAATGGAGATTCACGGGTTATAACGGCAAGCTTTTTTTTTTTTTTTGCTCTGAAGAACGTGTAAAACAACTAGCAGTTTTGAGCGGATTGTATTTTGAGTTTAGCCGGTGTGACACTCATGTGGTGGCTGCATGTAGTCTGGAAAGGAAATGAAGCCATCTGTCCATTTCCGTGCCTTTGGCAAACTCACACTGTAACAGCAGATTTAGAAATTCTGAAATGATTATAAGGACTCGGGTCTCCACAGGGCCTGAAGCCTGCCACCCCCGTGCAACCCAAGACCATGGTCTTCGCCACGCCAACCAAACTGGTATCCGAGTCTGGATCTGTGGTGGAGTACCTGGGTGCCAACAAAGTCCCAGACCTACAGAGGCTCTTCCAGGTACAGAACCCCACTTTAAACCTCAGCTCATTCCCTAGCTGCATGAGCCAGTATGAAACCTATGTGTCACTTTGGAATCTCAAAAATGATTCTCATTCTGTGTGGAGGAGTGGGAGGAATTACAATGAATCACATGCATTACTGGTAACTGCAAGAGTTTGGCTATATGCTCAGGTATCTTAGACAATTCCTTAGCCAATGATTGATGCCATAATGAATGTAATTTAATGTAAATAGGAAAAAGGAAAAAAATCTTTAAAAATGCATTTGCCTGCACCCTAGCTTTAATGTTTCCCCCTGAGTGTGAACGTGAATAGAAAGCTTGCACTCTTAAGGGTAACTGAATGGCTGCTTTCTGTCCCCCCCCCCGCTCTGCAGTTGTCGGACGGCATTCCTGTGCACCTGAAACGGGGCGTCCCAGACAAGCTGCTGTACCGCACCACCATGGCGCTGACGATCGGGGGGGCCATGTACTGCCTGGTGGCCCTGTACATGGCAGCGCAGCCCCGGAAGTGACCCCGACCGACCCCCCTCCTGCAGGAGTACCTCTTATTTAACACTCATGTGACAATGACAACAGACATTTATAGGAATCACAATTAGCCCCCCCCTCACCTGACCCTTCATAATCTCTTGATTTAACCTGTCTTTATTTATTGCCAATGTTAAACTGAGAGGGTCCCACTCTTAGCGGTCCACATCCCACTTGGAGTCTCTCTGCCCTGCACATGCCAGCAGATGGACAGGACAGACTCTCATGACCAGCTGCCGGCTCTGCTTTTGCCATCAAACTCAGCCAATTCCGACTGAAGGGATGTCCACGTCAACCACTTCCTGTTTAAATAAATAAAAAAAAACACATTTTTGATGGACCAAGTCATTCCCTTAATTCTTCTGATCTTGCACAATGGTCCGAAAATCTCTGTTCCAGTTTCATGTCATTCAATGTTCCCATGGAGATGTGCACAGGGATTTCTGGGTAATGTTTGGTGTTAAATCTCCAAGTGTGAGAATGAGGAGCCAGCTGCAGCTGTGAGCTGGACAAGCACGTTTACAGAACTAATGAAGTGGCAGGCTAGTTTGACACATGCCTTACCCTGGCTAGTCTTATGGTCTGGTTTGGGTTTCACACCAGGACCCCATTTCATTCAGTGTGCTGGAGTGTTCAAAGGTTTAGAAGTATTAATGTTGAAGAAAAGATAGAATGAGATGCAGTGCTTGTTCAAATCAGTTGCATGGAGGTATGAAATGGTTTAAGTAGGTGCACAGCAAGCCACTTTCTGTTCGATATGATACCTCAGAAGTGTATGACTGGGTTTGGCATTAGTCACTGTGCAGTGCAGGCTCTTCATGTGCCACAAGCACACGTGTCCTGTGCTCTGCTCCCAGGGCGCGGGATGTGACCAATCAGGCTGCGGCGTAGACAAACCGAGACGTCGTGTGAACCCCGCGTTACGATGTTGTCTCTAAATTTTCCACGGCGTACATGATTTGTCCTTGTCCTTTTTTTTTTTTTCTTCAGGAGAATAAAATATTTTCTGCGTTTACAAAAAAAAAAGAACCCTGACATCTTGTAATTCTTTAACATCTTCCCTCCTCTTGAGCAGCAGCAGGTGTGCGCTCTTAATTGGAAACCCCGCCGGTGTGATTTCCCGTTTGTTCGTTTTTTTTTTATCCTCCCGCTCGTCTTCGCGCGATGGGAAAGTGTGGGGAACGCACGCTGTGGCGATGAGGGTGCATCAACCATGCAGCACTACATCCAACGCTCATCTGCAACTGCTTCAGCTTCAGGCCATACACAAATATTAAGCGTAATATGTTAATATTATACTTAGTATTTGTGTATGGCCTGCAGCTGTGTTGGCATCTTGTATCAGTACACAGAGTATCGAGCGGGCTCTGATTCGGAATGTGCTTCAGAGACCTATGCTTCAGTTCTGCATACATGAGAACACTGGGATATGTTCTGATGTATGCAGAAATTCACATATAGTTTAATTTTAACAAGAGCACATCTTATGAAGATAATGCACTTGCAGGTGTTAATGTTTCATGTTAAGTATGCTGCAAGAGAGTTGCCATTATGTTCACACAAACCTTGTTTTTTTAAATCCTGTATGATATAATAAGTGACAGTAGTGCAAATACTGTGCTTATTAAAACAGTAGCTGGTGCATCAGTTTGATTGAATTACTTCAGTCATGACTAATTCTGACCAGTCAAAAAGGAATGTGTAATTGACTAATTTTAAGGCTATTTTAAGGCATCATTCAACATTCCTGGCCATCTAAATGGTAAATTGAATCATTAACTGTATTGCTTCATTAAGTTTAATTGGCTGATTGCAAAGTTGGGAGATCAGGAAGTAAGGATTTACTTACTGTTTATTTGTTGTCTCGAAGTGATGCACACACAGAACGTCAAAGCCAGTAGTGGTACATGGATTTAATCTCTGAAAAAGATGCAAAAGCTTTCTACCCACTACTAGAAAATCTGACTACAAAGGTGTCCTGGCTAATCAGGTGCAATTGGAGGCTTGAGACACCTACAGTGGTAAATATAAGCAGGCTTAACATGCTGTATTAATTCTGGTCCATAAATGATTGTGTGTATATTACACAGCACAGAGAATAGAACTTTACTTTGGGGCCAACATTTAACTAAATAACAGCAAATTCTATTCTGTATGAATCAACACAACGCTAAAGGGAAGTATAATATTCAAAAAGGAAAATAAAAGGAGTATTTTGTACAGTTATGGTTATATAACAGCCATCACAAATCTTCACTGGTGATCTATAATATCCTGGGTATGTATCCATTCTTTTTGTAATATGCGGTGTTTGCAATTGGCTGCGTTACAGAACCTTTACCAGTCTCTGCAAACATAAGGCCTCAAAGGGTTTTCAGGGTTTTGAAAGAAATCTTTGTTTGTTTAAGCTTTTCCGCCAAGTTTGTTGCCAGGGGGTGTCGGGTGTCTCCTGAGCCCCCCTAATCATGTTTCCCTCTTAACATGCCAACATGCATGCGCGCAAACCCACATACGTGAGAGAGCACTGACATTCGAATGGTGTACTCAACCTTTTCTGAGGCAGAAGTGGTTAGGGACTCAAGTAGGTGGGTCCTCTTGTGTGTGGGCTTTGGAAGGCTTTGATCTTCTTTGATTTGGAGGGGGGTGGCGTGGGGAGGATGCAAGCGTGCTCAGATAATGGCCAGCGGGGTTAGCAAGACAGTTGAGAGAAGTCTACACTTTTTTTTTTCTTTTACATAACTTGAAGCAGCTGCCAGTTGTGATAATAGAGGGGGAAATAAAATCCACTTTAGTGCAAACGGGACACCTAAGTAGATGTTGGCACCTTTAGCTGATTTAGCCAGTGTGGGTGTGAGGGGAAACTGGGGTCCACCACTGTGCAACCGCCCCGCCCCCCCCCCCCCAAAAAAAAAAACCTCTAATAAAAAATGTCTGACGCATTCCATACAGTCATTCCTCAGCCCCTAAGGAGACGTAGGTTACAAAGTGAGCACTGATATTAGCAGTGGCATTGTTGATTGATTCCAGAGTGCAGGAAATGAATGCCATAAATCCTTATGTGGAATGGAATAAGGTAAATGTGAACTCCCGCATAACCAGCCATAATGAGCGGATACAAGAAACGTAAGGTAAACCGGTAAAAATGAAAAACCGCTGGCATCCAACGCAATTTCAAAATGTGAAGATAAATTCAATCAACAGCATGTTTTGTTAGCTTTTTTTCTTGTTTTCACGGCGTGGTGAACACAATCAATCACATGCGACTAGGTCCAGTCGATCTAGCTCGCACGAAGAGCGCAAGTAGCCTATAGCGATATCGCATTACATACGTTTTCAAATTTATATTTCGCAAGGCCGCCAATTTTGATTAGAAATTGCAAATGTGTGCGTCGGATAATCGGGTTCACTGTGTTATCAATTACTGTGGGAGAATGATTAAAATGAAGACTGAAAACTACAGCGCCAAATTTGACCACCCTATTGCTCAGTGTTCATTAAAAGGACATGTCACAGTATTACCTGTAGCCTACCCTGGCCCGTTCCTCTCTGATGAGATTACAGACGGGACGTTATTATGCCAAATTTAATATCTAGCAGAGGCTCCACAAACGTAGTATAATTCCATGTTGATAGATGCTTTTTTCCTAAATTTGAGTCCGATCATTCATATTCAAGAACCGTTTACTTGTGTAAAAATAAAACAGGTGAGACTTAATGCCCGTGTGTGCGGCCAGTGGAGAATGCCATGCACCATATGCGCGCGTGTGCAAACCCGGAGTCCCGAGCTGCGCTGGTTCTCATGGCAACGGCCTGAGTACGGTATTCTGATGAAATTCACACAAAGACACATGCAGTCTACGTCTCGTTTCCAAATTTAATTACACTGCTTGTGCATAGTTTGGGAGGAATAGGAGTTTGCTCTTGCACGTAGACCTGTAAGCACTCGAAATATTTCCTTTTGAGACAGCAATGATTGGACCTTGAGTTATTTTCAAAAGCAGCAATTGAAAGTTGATTCATCATCATCTTCACATTATCTTGCATAAAGCAGGTATTTTCTCATGGTTCAGTGGTAATGGAAAATAATAACATTATTTATCAAGTATCCTCAGCTGCCATGGCATTGCAAAACATTTATGTAGTGAAAATGATTAGCCTTTGTGTTTCTGTCTCTTTCCAAATCGGTCTAAAACCATCAGCCACGTAAATTGTCTGTCAGCAAACTTTTGGTTTTCTATTCCTGAAAGAAATGTAAAAAAAAAAACATTTTATCTGTGCTGCACTCACTGTGCATAGATGATAATTGATTAATGATGGATGATATCTTACAATCTGTGAAACAGGATCATTCTTAATTTATTTTCCATTGTGCACACTTGTGCACACTGTAGCCTACATTGCACATACATGCACCTGTCCATTTACCTTTTGGTCTACTTATTCACTGCACACAGCTGCTGAGTTTGTATGCAAGATGCACAGATCCAGGGGACGAAAGGAAAGCATTCTGGGAGAGGACAGGTGCTTTAGGAATGGATAACTCAATCAAGCTGATGTCTGTGTTTGCCCTCTTCAACCTGATTGCTACTTCAGATAGTGTGGAGGTGTGTGGGTGGGTGGGGGCGATGAACGTATTTTCTGTTACTGCTGGAAATCTGTCAGAGCAAAGAGCCTCTGAATTTCCTTTGTGATTTTTTTTTAACTTAAAATGCCTAACGTCCAGCATCCTCTGTACCACAGAGTTCTTAGAATCATCACAGTGGGAGAGGCCACTGTTTGACAGTCTGTGGCTTTCTATCTGTAAGACAAACATATGCTATTGCCTCCCATGCCACTAAAGCATACTGGAGTCTAAATTTCAGCATCCGTTGGGGACGGCACGTTTCTTTCTGTGAGAGAGCGAGACCGCATGTTGCTTCCTGAGAAGCTGAATGCTGCTCTCTGTCTTTGGGAGACTTTGGTTGTTTTCTCTTTGTGCGACTCCTGGTCCCCTCAGAGCTCTTTCCTGGCTGGAGACTGCGAATGAGGCAGCTGCTCCCCCACTGTGTGAGGCTGAGACTGGCATCGGCTGGCTGCAGGAGAGCAATTCACTCTCAGCACACTCTGCCTTCTCCTCCATCTGCAGCCCGATCGTTCACTTGCTTCAGGCAGAGGATGAGCAAGTCAGACCTAGGTCCCCAGAACCAGATTTCTGCCCCTCCCAGGCACCTGGATCAATGAGGGGACACATAGCCTCTCGGCACATGACCCCCGCAATGCCCAATGCCTCGCTCCCTTCTCAACAGTGCAGTGCATTTGCATTCCCAGTGGTTCACCTTACGAAGAAACTGGGAACCTGTAGACAAAACGCTACTTTAGTATTTATGTGCAATCCTTTATTCCTCGCATGCGAGAAATGTATCATTTGCGTAAAATATAGTATGCAGCAGATGTTTTCCTGGCCTGCCTAATAAATGCTAATAAACAACAGAGAAGCCACCTGAGGTTGCCATGCTTGCAAGGGGGGGGGGGGGGGGCGTGGTAGGCAGGAGAGAGAAAGATTACCCAAGGATGAGAGGAAAAGAAGCAAAGGAAGATAGGGAAAGAGGGGGAAGAGAAAGGCATGGAAAAGAATAGGAAGGGGTTCTGACCAGGGATAGAGGCTTAAAACTTGGAGATCCAAATGTTCAGGGCTTGTAACAAGCTATGCTGTTTCTGCTGCAGAGCAGGTCCTTGTGTACATTATTTAACACCCTGTGACATCTGAAAGACTCTCGCCATTCTGCCACGAACTGGCTGCAAGCAGCAGAGAGGAAGATGCAGGCAAATTTTCGAGTGTGCTGAACGCTGCGTTCCCCCTCCTCTCCTCTCCTCTCCTCTCCTCTCCTCTCCCCAGTCCTTTCCTCTGAGCCTTGTTTTTGGATCTTGTTTTTTCTAAAAGCTGTGCTATAAAAGCACACACCTCAGTTCTGTGCACACCCACAGAACTGCCCTGGGCTAGAGCCGATCAGAGGCGCTCAGTGAAAGCTCTTTACGAGCGTGCCCGCATGGTGAAGACCGAAGCGGAGCACCTCGCGCTTCTCGGAGCAGTCGTTCCCGGTACAGCCGTTCCCCCCTGTGCCACATGCAGCGAGCGATGATGGATCCGCCATTGCCGTAGGCTGTCTTTTCTAACTGCCAATGACTGGTGCCAGGAGGTCGTGGTTATGTCTCTATCAATAGGAAACAACTCTCTAATGCACAGTTATAGTTTTTTATTGATCCCACCACTGTTGGAAAGTTAAAAATAAATGTTTTAAAGTTGCCTGTCTAGATATCTTGCCCCATTCTGCACCTGAAACACAGATCTTTGACTCAGCTCTGCATTTTTACTGCACCAAGAGTGAGTGTGGATCATCACTTAAGCAACTTAACACCAAAAACTGATTTTATGGGTGAAATTATCAACTTACCACTGATTTTTCAGATTAATTCATCTCCTTCGGTTATTTTCTTCTAAAGGAGTTATTACCTGGCCTTCACCTGGCCACTGTATGTGGCCTAACCAGAAGTTCCTGTTTAGGGAAACAGAAGGCAGCTCTTGTAACTATAGGGGGGGGGATCACACTGATACCAAATGCAAGAGGGTCTTGAGAGCACAGTCCTACTCAGAAGACCCCCACTGGATGCAGTGATTAATCCATCACCTTTTCTCACTCATTCTCAATGTCATTCTCTGCAGCACAAGGCTGCACAGATCCGAATGGACCAGTTCTCATCTAAGATCCACTAATCCTGAGCACAGCCATATTTGGCTAGCCATGCAAGGGAAAGCTTGCACCTGTTCAAAAAAAAAAACTTTCAGATTTACCTACTGGTGAATTGTAAACCAAAATGATGATGCTTGAACTCCCCACCTCCTGCCCACAGCAAATCTAATTGAACGAGGTTGGATTTGCTCAATGAATAAAGGGTAAAGATTTACTGGGACCGGAATTGATTCATAAAGTCGGTGGAGCAAACCTGCCTTCCCCCTGCTTCTCTAGTCTGTTGACCTGTCAGTGTGATTAAAGCATACACTGCATGATTACTCAATCAATACAGTGGGCCAGGGAGGCAGGAGAGCTTGTGAGGGCACCTTCCTTTTATTAAAGCAAGGAATTTTGTCTGAATCAAGACATTTATGAATGCCTTGTGCCTCCCTTCTCCGGGACCTTGTAGCCCACCACGCTCTTTCCCATTTCATCTCTATATCAAACAGCAGGACACTGCCTTGCCTCATGTACAAGCTGCTGCCGCAACTTAATGAGAAAGACCTTTTTGTCTCGCAGCGCCATCCCGTAAATGACACTCACAGAAACGTGCACCAAATCCTGCTGCTCTTTCCTGCTCTTTCACCCCCTGTGCTTATGAGGCTTTCGCTAACAGCTAACCGCCGCGCAGCTGCGCGGGAAGCGCGGGGGTCTGGCCGAAACTAATAAAAGAGGGTCTGCGCACGGGCGTCCGGTAATCCCCCCCGAGCGTCTCTGGCGAGCGACTCCTTTCCGGGAAGCGCAAGAGGCGGCCGCAGATGTGGAGCCGCGGTCAAGCCGCGCCTGGCCGCTTCCCCAGATCTAATTTTCCCGGGCCGTCTGTTCGCGAAGACGAGCGTCTGGCGTTCAGGAATATGAGACTGTGGCAGGAAGAGGAGAGCGGGCTGACTATCACCTCGGCTTATTTCGGTCCCTCGCTCCTGCCAACACGGGCCCTCTGCTCACACCTCTCTGCTTTGCTGCATCAGAGCTCGGATGAACACAATGTGAAGTGTTCAGCCGTCACTAGAAGGACAGCTATGTCTTGGACAGCACTGGACTCTCTGGTGTGAGGGCCCAGCCAATGAGAATACAGAGTTCTGGATAATGGTGTAGTGCTCTGGATAATGGTTCTGGTTATGGTCCTGGCATCACAGGCAAGTAGGTAGATGCAGGTTCTCCCACGTGTAAGTTTGGGGCACAATGGAGCTCAAGAGTTCACTTGCCAAAGAAATGTCAATACCAATGTGACTACCCTGGTTAAATAAAGGTTAAATAGAAATCATTTTAAAAATGAGCTGTGTGGTGAAAGTTTATCAAAATAAGTTCTTAGGAATAGGCAGTGCTAAAACACAGCACTTGATCCAGCTTTGCATCCACCTTTCAGTTTGGTGTCCTATGTCTTTGACTGCATTTCTGTGACACTGTACCAGTGTGATGACTTGGCAGCAGTGTTGCATTAATATTATGCATTAGTTGGGACCTATCAGTCCCAGGGATGGAAATGTGCATCCTAATGCCCACAGCTATGGCTGGAGAGTGGGCGGAAGTCTTGGCTTCAGTTGGTCTGCTGCTAAAATATTCATGCATTCAGGCTGATAATTGCCTGGAAAGAGCAATGGGTTGAAGTTATAAATAACACACTTCAGAGCTCAGTGATTAGAAACACCCCCCTGTTTGTTTAATTAGAGACGACAAGCTCTGATTGTTCAACTCCCTCTGATGCTTATCCCGGGGTTCCCCATTCCTCTGCCATCCAAAATCCTGCGCTGGTTTCATTATCTTCCCTCTCTTGCCTCACACCACTCTTTCAGTGCCCTGTCATCATTCATTCCCTCTCCCCCCTCCAGTTCACTTACATTTAAATGCTGTATTAGCCTAATACAATAAAAAAAAGTATAACGGTAAATCCAGCAATCAAAAGATAACAACAATAATAAACATAGACATATGATGGATAGATACAGTATATAGATGATGGATAGTCGTAAGCAATAAAAATAATATGTTTAACAATTAGGATTCCCTCTTTCACTCTCTCCAGTCTAATTGCTCTTTCCCCTCCGCTTCTGTATCACTCCCTGATCTTCCTTTCTTCCCCTCCCCTGTTCTTTCCTCTCTTCCTATCTCTACTCTCATGTTCAGTGGGCTGATTGCCTTGCTCATAAGAGCGTGGGGCACGTACAGCTGATCTTCGTCAACGCGCGGCATACGAAAACAAGATTACCCAGAGAATCACCATTAATTAGCGCTTATCACTTGATTAATGATGAGATGATATCTCATTTTCCCAGGGTTGCTATGAAGGATTAATACTGCTTCTCATCATAGGCTCCACACGCACAGAAGGCTTTGTATGAAATATTCTAAATATCAAATATTCCAGCATGAATATGCTCCACACATGTCTACCAGTCTCATGCATCATACTCAGTTGATATCTAAAGAAATACTGAGGACATTTGTATTTTAAGTGGCATACTCCACTGTCACTATGTCATCAACGTCAATGGAAATAACATGGTTTCTGAAGTTAATTCAGTTGCTGATGATGCTCACCTCCAGTCCATAATGCCCATGTGGTGGACAATGCCTGGTAATGTGAGGTTCCTGTGGCAAGTTGGGCCTCTCCAGTCAGTGATATATAAAATGGGTCCTTGGAGGAGGGGGGTGCGGGGGGGCCTTCTCTTTGGTCTGGAATATGCTAAGTGCATCCTGTGAGCAGGCGCCCTAATGCCTCTCTCTAATGGCTTTGTGGAAGGTCACCGTAGTCTGCTTGGTCCTAAGGGAGGGAGAGGGAGGAGTTGTGTGGTCAGATATTTCTCAGTGAGGTCAATATAATTAGCTATTAGGGGGGAAACGCAGGCTTCTTACTGGGAGTATTGCTCTCGACTGCTGTCTCCAAGCAGATCAGGAGGCAGTGATGCAGCAGGTTTCTTCCACGGAACACCACCTCCCAGTCTCCACACACAGCCGTGTAATTCTTCCCGGTTGTTTGCTACAGACATGGCGGGTGCACCTTCCGCTGAAAAATAGCAGTAATTTTTAACATGACTGATTTTCAATTTACAATGTTGAATATATTTTTTACAAGCATGTTCACATAAAAATCAATTTGTGAAATATGCCACCATTTTTTATTGTGCCGTCTTAATTCTGTCAAGTTAGTGCAGCGCAGTCTGGCATGCAAGTCAACTGTAAAGCATACAACAAACTGCTGGTTCTTTCCATACTGCAGTCCACCAGCTGAGCCACCCACCCAGTGCACTGGAGGAGTGTGATACTTTCTCAGCTGGCGTGGGCAAATCCTCCAGACGGGATGCAAACAACTGAATGTGTGCAGGACATGCCACTGGACAGCTCCAAAATGTATAAAAATGAAAGTTAAAAGAACAAGCACCTCACATATCTGTGTATATAATTGTCTATTGCACAGACGATCGATTGCAAATGTTCAGAAATTATGACATCACAGTCTACATTAGTAACAAAGCAACCCATTATCTAATCCAAACAGATTGTTATATTGTGAGAGCACATTGCTGGCAGGTAGAATTATTTAGTCTGAAGCTCTGTGAAATGGATGGAAATAAAAGCATGGGGATCCATGAACACACAGACCGGCTGTGACCTATCTGGTCCCTCATTAATGGTTATAATGGGAGTCAGGGTTCCGTGCACTACGATGGTCATAGGCTATTAGGACATCAGTGACAGGGGACCAGACGGGTCATCCCTGGACCGGGAGGAAAAAGACTTGCTGTATAATGGAAACCTACAAGCTGATAGATGTATGCACTGTAATGGCATTCAATGAAATTATCTGCGAATGTGCAGCAGCTCTGAATTCAGTGGGATACAGTGGGAGGATGGGTGGTAGACCACAGCCTGGATTACAATGAATAATGATGTGGTTTTACATAGCGTAGGACTATTACCGTTTTGGAGGGCTCTTTTTAAAGGGATAGTACACTTCTGGGGTTCGCCCCCCCCCCCAAGTCATTTAAATTTAAGTGAATGTTTTCAATTGCGCCAAACAATCTCTCTGGGCATGAAAGAGCTTTTGAACATTTAGTTAAGTTTTCTGACAACCTGTCAGCTTTACCTATCAGGTTTTGGTCTAAACAGGAAACACTTCATGCAACTCCATTTTGTTTAAAAAAAAAAACAAGAAAGAAAACTAAACAGAACACTGAGACGTTCAGGCCTTCCCACAATGGGAAGACAGACTGGAATTACTCCAAACGTTCCTACAAACAGTTAAAACAGAGCTGAAAACACAGAAAGTCCACCAAAGCAACAAAGCAACCAGTGCCCAATAAAAGAAACCAAAAATACTGGCAAAACCCTATGAGGCAAGCATAGCCATAGACTGGCTCCTTGGCGAGAGGGGAAGGACAAATATTTATAAGCTGCAGAAGACAGGGTGAGGGCTATTCCCAATTAGCACAGGTGCGGATGGTTCCAAATGAGCTCCACAGGGGGAAGGGAAAATATACTTACGCTCTCATGACACTTCAGGAGGAGGCGAGGGAAAAAAAGGAAAAATGATGAAAGACAAGAAGCTGACAATTAAGAAAAAGTTTACTTGACTCAGGGGCTTGGAACAAAGGGCATGGCTTTGGAGGCGTGCTTCCCCCTTCAGGACCAGCAGAGATTAGCCTGTTCCTTTCGCCTTTCTTTGACCAGATGGTCTAAGATTAGCAGTCTTCCTCTCGAGCCAGGGGAACAGCGGCACGGTGATTCAGATGATGTACATGCAACAGCGCCAGGTAGCGAAAGAGTACAATAACAATATGCAGGAGCCCGCGTGTATACATTACCGTGAATGCAACAGGACAGGCAATCACCATTTCAAAGCACCAATATTCCTCAGTGACACTGCACGCATAATTACTTTATTGGAATGGGGGTATGGGATCCATGATATGAAAGTAGGATTAACTGGGTAATGCCTCATGTTCCCATTTGATATAATTAAACACCCAAAGGGGTGGGGTCACTGTTATCTAACTACAGATTCTCATATGAAATATTACTTTTAATCAGGATTATGCACAGCAGGCAATCCCAAATGTTTTCACATCAAGGCCTCCTAAAATAATTCCCTTGCATCAATAAAATGCTTAATGATTGGTCCTCTAACCAATTCCCTCTGAGGGGAGCAAACCTGTGCTTATATAACATATGCACGGAGTAAAGGATCACTAAATCATGATATAATGAATATTCCATGTATAAGACCTGTAGCTGTTCAGTGCACAGTACACTGATTACAATGATCGCAATATGGATGTGCAGACCGGTTATTTACAAAAATAATTTATGAAACTGAAAAATATGAACAAATACCCCCACCCTCACCCACCCCCCATTCGGGATTCCACAGGATGACTGATGATGTTCTATTGATCTGCGGGCCCCAAGTGGAACACTTTGTACTGGAGGGATTTATATCTGAAGACACCTGTGCTTGTCCTCCCACACAGATCCACCTTACAGATCTCCTTTCCTGACCTGCCCACAGCCACAAATCAATCCGCACGAGCGCTCTGCGTGAATGTGACTCAGTGCCACTCACTGCCCCGATGCACGCAACAGCAGTTGGTGCATGTGTGTGTGTGTGTGTGTGTGAATGAATCTGAAGCTCCTCCGTGTTTCACGTGAGCTAGCAGCAGCAGCAGGCCTTTCGCCTTTCCCAGCAGCCCCTGGTATCCCTGGGGCAGGGGCGTAATTACACGCCTCCTCTCACCCCTTCCCGACACCGTCCCCTCGCTGTCGCGGCGATGTAATATTTTTGGAAAGCTGAGCACCCCCCCGTACGGCCGTGCTGGCCCACATAAGCCTGAAGAGGGAGGGAACTCGCCTCTATCTGGGACAGAAGAACCCTCGTCCAGCTGCACCACCGGCGTGGCTTCGCTCCAGTCTCCCTGCTCAGCTCCCGCTGCTGAAGCTCTAATTGCCTGTCCTGTCAGAACCAGGGCTGGCTGTGTAGTTCTGAGTGCCGCTGTTGCCGTGGGTGACAGCTCCATTCGCCGGCCCCCGGAAAGGTCTCTGCTCTCCCCTCCCCTCCCGTGTGTAATAGGGCTCCTCGAAGGAAGCCTATTACACAGCGGGGGCTCAGCCCACTATGGCGGCCGCGGCTCTGATCTGACAGGCCGTTGGGGGGCTCCCATTGTCCACCGTCGAGCACCCCACCTCCTCGGCTGAAAATCTGGAGAGGAGAGAAAGACGCACGCAGACGGAAAGAGCAGAGCTGTAATGGTGTCTCTCTTACCCCGGGTCCACATCTCCGTCACACCTCCCACTCTCCCTGTCTGTCAGCCAATATCTCCTCTCTTTTCAAATTCAAATTCAAATATGCTCAATTTGCATGACAGTTCAATCTGTGTTCCCGGAGCACTAAATAAAATAAATGGATGACATAACAACTCACCCCATCTTGAAGAGCAGAATTGTTTTTTTTTGACAAAATAGGACGCCTGTGTATTAAGAAGCATTGAGAAGTAAAGATGCTGTAGCTGCAAAATTCCAAAATAAATATGTACCCCTCTCTGGGAGACTGCCACATGCGGTAAACAGTAAACAGCTTGTCTGAGTGAACGCGACACCAGGCCTCTGATGCCCTCTGTGGCAGTGTTCTCCCCAGGCAGTGAATACTCCCATGAAGAAACCAGCCTCAGGGCTCTTACCATGTCAGTGCAACAACAACCCTCTGACTACATTGGTTTTAAATACGATAACAAAACACACACGCCACTGTTGTATTTCCACTGTAAACAATCCGTGCCAGCATCTTTGTAGAAAGTTCTATGCAAATAAAATTGATTTGAATTTAATGTATTTTAAACAAGAGGCTGAAATTTTATATTTTACATTGCCTGAGAACGCTGCTATGATTGTCCTGCCAGTAAAGCACCATTGAGCTGAACTGAACTCAACTGAATTGAATCGAATTGAATTGTATTGTATTGAGAGAGGGAGAGAGAGACAGGGAGAGAAGGAGAGACAGAGGGGGAGAGAGAGAGAGAGATTACGAGAGTACGAAGAGTGTTTTGGCCATGAGCAGTTGCTTTACGGCTTGCCTCTAGTGGTTGTCTCCTGCACCTTGTCCTGTCACAGAGGGTTAAGCCTGTAAACAGCAGGGTCTTCTGGGAGTCAGGAGCACAATCCGTACAGACGGCAGAGGCTCCGGTGATTCTCAGCTTAAACAAGGCCCTCGCCAGAGCAAGGCACCCCGGGAGTGAACCTCATCTCGGGGTCAAAGTGGGCATGCTCGGTGCCCCTTCGGCTCTCCGGCGACAAGTGCTCCTCGCGGTCTGTTTCCAGAGGCTAGCGCCTGGTCCAACACCCGCTGTGCTCCAGCTACGCTGTGTACTCTGGCGAATGACATCAGAGACAGATGTGTACGTCGAAGGGCCTGTTTACTCAGGATGCTGGATGAGCGCAGCCAGAATGACAAACAAAATTTATTTCCTAGAGAGAGAGAGAGAGAGAGAGAGAGAGAGAGAGAGAGAGGATGACAAAACCACCCGCACTTCCTGTAATGAGAGAATTACAGAAGATTAAATATTAGATTTTAAACATTTTTAATTTGAAATATTTTTCATTTTCCTCAGAAGCTGATTTTTTTTTTGCCACAGGGATGGCAAAAACACACAAGAATGACATGCCGGTGGAAGACGTATGAATAAATTATTTTGTTCAAACTCACATGCCTGAATGATTCATGGATGTCCCCTCAAGTGAAAGATGTGTAAGAACAACAGAGCTAATCCACGAGAAGCTGGTCTTTCGAAGCAGGACGTGGGTCCTTCCTGGCTCTGCGTTAGCACTGTCTGCACATTCGAATATACAACGGACCGACTCTCCTCTGACTTGTGCAGTTTCCCACAGCTGTCAGTGCTTTTTTCGCTGGAGGGAAAACATTACAAGGAAAAATTAATGCTCGGCACACCCTGCTGTTCAAACACTTGTGTCGCTCAGCACCCATTCCTTCTTTCTCTCTCTTTTAATCTCCAAAAAGGAAACAGCCACTTCATAAGTCTCTTTGTAAATCTTGCTTCACAGTCTGTCGACTTCACTCCTGAAGATGAGTGACTGGGTAGAACATACGTATATTAGCCAAGTGCCAAGATGCCAGCAAAGCACAATTGTTGCTGTCAGATGTTCTGGTTCCTACAACACTATTTACAAACCACAGATATGACAGAACCACTCTTTGAAAACAATCAGATGGAGCTAAAACACCGACATTTTTTCCCACCCGCAAAAGTCACAGGTTGAGCGGTTAAGAGGTCGTGGAGTTAGATGTCTGAGGGTGCTCCTTGATTGGTCAGGATGGTCAGTCGTCCGAAAAAGGTAATTGCATTTGGAATGAGCTATGCTTTGTGTCTCGAAACATTACTTGTTATCCTATATCTGTGTGATACAAAAGCAAACACAAGCCAAATAATCCCTATCATACATTGTAACTCCCTCTTCTAAAAACTGCAATAGCCCTTCTGAATCATCTTTGATCTCAGTTAATTTACTCTCATACTAGAGTACTTTGATGGCAGACTTTCTGCAGATTGGATCTCATTCACACTTCAAAGCTGCTCCTTGCTCCTTCAGAGCAACTTTAATCACCTTCCTACATCATCTTCTTTGCCTTAGAATGGATGTCATTTTCCCGACATTTATGATCACTATGATTATGATTATTTGATGTGATGGATATGGTAATAACAGAGAAGGGGAGAGTATGTTTCCTTTCTAATGAAATATTGTTTTCTCTACAGACAATGCACACTATGACAATTAAATGCAAATCTAGAAATCAGAAATGAAAATAAAGAGCTATCATGTGTCATGTCCTGCATCTATTTATCCTGCATCCCTTTAAAGCATGGGTTTTCAACAGGGGGTCTGTGGACCCCTGGGGGACCTTGAAGGTACTGTAGGGGGTCCCTGGCCACACTTAATATGCAATGACTATAGATTTGGAAATCTATAAAACCTTTATTTTATAAATATAGCCCTTTTTAATTTATGATGGGGTCCCCTGGATGCCTTTGAGCCTTGGTGGGGATCCCTGGTTCAGAAAAGATTTAAAACCCCCTGCATTAGAACATATAGGGTGATTAGCGTTGTGATAAAGCTCAAGGTAAGTTAGACATGACCAGCTAGCGTAACTAGCAATTGGCTAGTTTTCCTATAATTTTAGCTTAATTGTTAGCAGTCTTTTGCCTGCCCAATTGTGAAATAGCAACTCCTCTGGGAACACAGGTGCCTGCCGTAAATTGTATTATTTGATTGCCAGTACCAAGCAAGCTTAGCACCAGTGTATTTCTAGTGACAGGTCAATTAACGCCTGGTCAGCAAACTGGAGCAATAAAGCTCGATCAAAAAGCTAAAAAGCTAAAATGTCAACCATACGTATCTTTTATTAAGATATATAAGCTTGACATTTTCCCCCACAATGGAGGAATTCTGAAAGATGCGCAGCTTCTAAATGGCACCAGGCAGTTAAGCTAAGGCAACAGGGACAAGACCCCAGACCCCAATCAGCACTCCTTTGTTAGTTAAATGTCACTCTCTGCCCGCCCTGTCTTGCTTACCATTATGTGCATGTGTGCAAACAGGTTATCGCAACACTGAGTCACAGAAATGAAAGCAGGGGTTACGCTGCCAGCCGCCATGGGACGTCCTCTGAAGTCAGGCGCAATGCCAGCGCGGTAAACTGAATGGTGATGAACTTCAAACAAACACTGTGCTCGTATTCTCTGCCGTGTGCGAGGTCATTGTCAAGCTGCAGCCTGGACCAAATGTCACAGCGCTTATCACCCTCAAGCAGACCATAAATAAGCACCCACTGGGACAGGGTGCAGACATAATCAAAATAGGGGGGAGCTTGAGGGGGTGTGGGGAGGGGTGAAGAGGGGGGTCCCAAGGGATGTTAACCTCTAGAGGTCACTGCCTGGCTTCAGAGAGCCAGCCAGAAAACGGCTTGTGCTGTGGGCATCCTGTTTTCTCCTTTCAAGTGTGCTGTGGTGTCTCATGAGGTGAATGGTCTGCTTCCTTACTTCTGTAGTGAGTTTATACTGCCGTCAGTCCACACACACACACACACACACACACACACATACACAGTGCACCTTGCAACCTCACCCATGTGAATTATTCACCAAACAGATGGGTGCGATCGAAAAAGCATTGAGTGAAAAAACAGAATAGGCATGGCAAAGAACAGTTTTTTTAAAAAAGAGATGATAAAAACGAATGGGTGAATTTTTATAATCCATCTGTCATTTTTTCTGTTAGCTTCAAAGAGTAGAGAATAAGACACTGCGCAACAAAGGGAATGGAATTGTCTGTGATTAAACTAGTGAGAGAGAGAGAGAGAGAGAGAGAGAGAGAATAACAATGTATTGAGAAAAGTTTTATGAAAACATCATCACAGAGAGAAAGAGAGTGATAGAGTTCATCATATTTTTCTTTTATATTTTTTGTTTTTATTACCCACACTGCCCTCTAGACTTGTGTGGGTTTGACTCTCGAGAGCCGACAGATCGGAATGTTCAACATAAGTCAGTCTAAGTCAGAAACCGCACTAATAAATGAGCCAAGCAGCACCAAACATGTCCGCTAAAATTTTCCCATTTTTCTTCAAGAGTTTTTCTTTCTCCCATATCTGGTTTGAAAGCAAATTAGCCTTGTGATGTCCTTGTCAAATGCTTTCCATTGTTAGCTCACAGCACTGTATAAATTTGCTTTAGGAATATAATTTTTAAGGCAACATTTTTTTTTCAATAAATTCTGCTGCTACAGGCCTGGCTAACACAGAGAGTGGGTGTTCATGGCCAACACACTCATAAAATCATAAAATATGAGAGAAGAAAAACCCATGCTGGCATTACTAGTTATTGTACTATTAAACTGTCCCAACAAATGTTGTCAATCTTGGCTAATTTCTTAGTATGAGTCTATGCACCTGCTTTATGCAAAGCAATGAGACAGATGTAGGTCATGTGAATGATGGAAAGAGCATTATGTGAAAATTTATTTCATCTTCAGCCTAAGAAACCAGGAACCATCACATCCAGAAATGGGAATTATTCATCAAACCACCTCCTTCACACAAAGTGCTATCAATCAATATCAATAAGAAACATTCAAGGACCGATGCTATTGGTTGAGATGGGTTTATTTTCCTATCCAAGCTGTTCCTGACAGAAGGCAATCGCTGAAGACTTTAATCAATTAATGAGCTGTAGCAAGACAACATATACAGTTTTAACAAGAATCTCAGCAAATGCAGGCATTGATTGGAATCCCTGCTGACAGAAAGGTCAATCCAAAACCCTGGTGAGATGATAGAACTCCAGTCAATAATGAATCACTACCAAATCATGCTTTATCTATAGAACTCTGTGCAAAACTATTCTTCTGTCCACAGTGTGATCACCATGACTCCCATGGTGCTCATTCCTAATGCTTCAATTACACGCAGTCGGACCAATCAGAGCACGGGGTCTACTCTGGCCTCCTTTGCACTGACAGGTGAGCAATGATTTGAACGGCCTCCTTATGAAAGGTCCAAAGCAGAAACAGACCAAGTAACCCTCCGAATGCAATTATTCAAACTGTAATCACCCTCATGCATCGATATGAGTGGTGTGCGGCTCATCGATCATTTCCAACCGATTTGTCACCATTTACAGAGAGTATTTTCCCATGTGCGTGAATGTGCCTCTGTTTCTCAGTCTGGCAGTCACACATGCCTGGGGTTATTATTGTTATTATTATACATCCTGTTATTATTAAATTAGTCTATAATTAAAACATTTATTTTATTATTTTTCTCTTTACGTTTTCTAGCGCAGCGTTAATCAAGGTTATTGTTATTGTAGAATAGCCTCAGTGGGTGATTTAAATTATACACATCTGAACCAATGCACTTCTGGCCATATTAATAAACACCTGCCAATCATCACCTGGCTTAGTGGGAGTCACGGGAAAATGCGCTGATTGGTCCCAGAGTGAACAGGGATCAGGTTGGAGATAAGGGCCATGGGTGGAGCTCACAGAGATAACATCATGACCAGGAAGTGTTTAACATCCAGTTTAACATTGATAACATCATGACCAGGTTATATTATGATTAAACTTCGGTTACAAAAACCATACGTGCATATATGGTTTTATGGGTGTTGTCACGGTGTTTAAACTCATTTCCACCTAACAGTAAATCCTGGATGTCCACCAATCAGCGAAGGAATAATATAACAATATGAGGCTACATACTGACTTGGGGAGTAGAACTTATGTGGATCTGAAATTAAAGGATATTCATATGAACACACCCATGAACACACCTCTGTACCATCCATTGTCTTCATGAGATTGAACAATGGATGGTACACAGGTGTGCTCTCTGAAAGATATTAATCTGCCTTGTCTGAGCACACACATGGTTGGGTCTATTCAATCATCTCAGGCTGTTTAATTTCAGTCTCACTCCTCCCTGGATAAGGCCGTCCAAAGGAGGCAGCTGATACATTTCATCTCCAGCCTTAGTTTGCAGCACAAACACTCACAGATCCATAAAACACAGCAGACCAGATCTCAGAGAAGGTACAGCTTCATAATCAAAGGCCATCTCCAGAACCTGAGCTCAATCCCATGGGATCTCAGCCATCAAGACAGAATTGTCTGACAATTATATCACGTTTTTGAGCTCATGTCAAGAAATGGACTCTTCCAGAAATGAGGATGTTTTTTGTTTTTTTGTTTTAAGGCAGTACTTTTGATTTCTGCAGATGGCATGCAGAGCATAAAAAGAAGAAAGGGGCAGGCTTTTCTTGTCGCTGCTTGCGGGAAATAACTGTGTTCCGGTTCCTAGGGTCCACGCTTTTCAAATAGTGGGGGGATTAATGAGGATATGGACTTACAAGAGCTTCTGTCCAGTAGGGCCATGAATTATTCAGAACTTACCACAACTGCCTTTTCTCCTCCCTTCAAACATGCAGACATGCTAATTTATCCTCAGTCCATTCCCCAAGTTTCTCTGCATCAAGGTTCATCTGCATAAAAACCTGAAAGGTTGTTTCGCTGTAGGCTTTGGCCATTTCTCATTTTGTGAAACGAAAATTATCTAGTGCTGTGTGCTGGTTGTACACATTAAAATCAAAACATTTTGTACACAAGATAACAAATGCCCTGACAGCAACACAAGCCAGGAAGCAACAGGGATAATAGATGAGTATTGGGCTCAGTGGAGACATGGAGCTTCTAGCTGAACATACAGCTTTGAGCTGATTGCAGTATGGAACAGCTACAAAATGCCTACTCAGCGAAGTATGTTCCAGCTGCAATACTATTTGTTTATTACAAGAGAGGAAGCCTGCAGACTTTACCAAGCAAAATCACCAACAAATTAATTTACTGTTAGTAATTGTGATTACTGTTAGCCCCCAGTAATCACAATTTATCCCACTGCTCCTCCCACCTCTAAGCGAATCCCACCCCTTGACCACTCCCCATCCTAGGCCTCTCCCATCACATTGATCCTCCTATATAACCTGAAAGGCCTTCTGCTTCCCAAAGCTTGTGCATTATCGTTCAATGACCCAAATGCATAATAATGACCAGACCTACAAATTTGTTCCAACTAATACAGCCTAATTTCTGCCATCCTACCTGGCGAACTCCCGTCACTGCAAAATCTCATCTCTCAGCGGCACACTTTGTTTAGCACGTCCCTGCCACAGCGTCGTTCCCGACAGCAGCAGGTGTAGCTAACCTCATTGCGTGAGCCCTCACCATTTATTAATGTGAAGAAGAAGAAAAAAAATGGCACTGTGAGGACGCTGAAGTACACAGGTTAGAGAGTAATGGAATTTTTTCTGAAGGTACCACACTGAATTTTCATTTAATGCAGAGGGTGGATTCCAGTTTGAGCAAAAAGTCTCCTGGAAAGACGGACCTCGTGCCGTTTGTCTGAAACTGTGTCCAGACGCAGGTGTAGCGCAGTTCAGAGCCACGAGTTAGCATATGACCTTCTGCTGCAGGAGGCGGCAAAACCCCTGCAGATGCAATAACGGTGTGATTAGCTCCCTTAGCTGGGGACTTAGCTGGGCTTTAGACCTTGATCAGCAGGCTTAAATCAGGCTGTGTGTTGTGGCCAGCGAGGGTTGCAGTTCAAAACCTATTGCAGACCTCAGGGAGCTATCAAAGTACAATTTTGTGTACCATTCCGTGCAGCGAATATATTACAGACATGTCCACAAGACACAAAACAAAAAAGTGACGTGGCAAAATACCATCACATTAGCCCACCCCTCCCTCCCACACCTATTTCCTCACACCTTTGTCCCTTTACTCTCCACAGACTTTGCAAGGGATTCATCTGTATCTCTTTCCCAACTGCCTCCCCCCTTTTTTTCCTCCCAGGTTTTGGGAATCTAATAGTATCTAGCTCTTGCAGCTGAGGGTGAGCTGTACAGTATTCACATACACTCACCTGAAGGCAGTGATTATTTTTACCACATTCTAAGTTACAACATCCGTGGTACAAGACAACCCAGACCAAAACTGCCCGCTATTGACCAGTCATTATCTTTAAAAATTTGAAGGCAAAGTTTATTGGCTCCTGGAAGGCAGATGCAATTCCCTCTCACTCTTAATATTATCCAATTCTCAGTCTTTCAGGACTGAACTGGATTTTACTGGCCTCAATAAACTACAGTCTGTATGTCTGTGAAATAACGCAGCCAGGCAATAGGATTTCAGTGAAGGCCCCTGCATGCAGGTTCCAGACATTTGGCATATGGTGAACTGCAATATATATGAGAGTCTAACAGTTTATTTTCCTCCAGTGCACAAAATTGCTTTGGCTGTGAGATGGGACTGTAACAGAAAAAGAACCGCAGAAATGATGGCTCATTCCAGGCAATCTTTTCCAATTAAAGGTTGGACTTTGAGTCAATTTTCCGAGCACAGAGGATCTCATCTAGCCACAGGCTTGTTAAGAATGTATGTCAGGGTCACCGCTGAGGTTTGGACTGAAAATGCAGTCCCTTTCAACCATGAGAATACTGACCAAGGGCCCGAGAGAGAGAGAGAGAGAGATAAAGCAGCCACAAAGTGTGTTTTGTGTGTGTGTGTGTGTGTGTGTGTACATGAGCACTAAATCTTAGTTTTATCTATGGAAATAACACGAATGGGTTTGGATATTTAAGAGCCAATCTACTTCACAAACGCTGCCCGTTCTCTCGCCTGAAACGTCACAATAAAACCTTAAAAAACGGCCAAAACAGAGACTGAGCGCAATCTCCTGCCTGCTGCAGAGTGTGCTGAAGGGCCCTGCAGCCCACACGAGATCTCAGAGAGAGGAAGAGGAGGAGGAGAGGAGGGAGAGAGGAGGGAGAGAGGCGGGAGGAATCTGCGCGGGAGAGCACAGGTCGCGGCGGTCACTCTGAACATGTGTTTCTGGTAAAAAAAAAAAACCTAAAAAAAACCCCCTTGTTTCGCTCAGGCTTTTCCAACTGAAAACCAATTTGGGCTTCACACAGCTTCACAACGACGCCCACTTATCCAGAGATCTCTCGACTGGGGGGGGGGGGGGGCAGGGGGGAAAAACAAAACCAGGAAATGAATGTCAAACTGGCGGTGCTTTGCCAGGCTGTCCCGCCTGCGGTCCCTGCTCCTCGTTCTCAGCGCTGTAATCAGGCTGGCTTTTCGCAGTGCGCCGATCAGTCCGGCCCATCTTCTTCTCTGAGCACTGTCCGACCGGCGTCGCGCGTGCCGGCCTGTCGCCATCGACACTGAACGCTCGGGATGTGACTGCGGCTGTGACGCGGATGAGCGCACCGCCATCACGGATCAGACCGCGCAGGCGAAGCCAGACGATACGAGCTCAATTACCGAGAGAGGAGCACCAGGCTCAGACCGCAGACAAAGCCCCGACTTTATGTAATGGAAAAGAAATTGTGCCGGTTCAGATCAAACAGCTGCGACGGCGGCCTGGTCACAGGGGCAAGGGGCATTTCTGATCTAGCCAGCACCCATGGCATGGGTCCAGAGTAATCTCAGTGCCTTTTTTTGTAACCGTGTGATCCCCTTTTACTGAAATTGCAGGTGCCCAAGCCACTCTAGAGCACAAGGATTTTTGGAAAAAAAAATAGCACCATGATTTGTTTGAAAAGACTGCCCCACGTTGCCATTCATAAGACATGCACATTCATTCACATTCAGTCAAATCTCCCGATGAATCAAACGATAGACTTAAACTTCACATTCACACGACTGAAGGTTCACGTAAACTGAATTTTCCGTTGTGTTCTGCCACTGCTGCCTTGCTTATGATTGCCCAGTGTAATCCATCCCTGAGTCATTCAGCTCCCTACATTGCTTCGTAGTTGAATTTGAGACTTTAGTTCAAGCAGGTATACACAGGATTTCCTTAAGTGAATTTAAACAGAAACTAAAGCAGTTCTCATATAGGAGTCAATCACATAAGCAAGGATTTCATGTGAAATCCATAAATTGCTCACTAGCTACTCCTTGTTTATTGACGTTCCATACGAGCGGAGGATATCAGAATTAACAGCACCTGACAAAGATAAACCAGGGGTCCAACATGTAGTCTGCAGGATGATTATTGCATCACTTTAATGGTTTCGTGCCGCTAATTGACACCACTCTGCTAATCAAGATCAGTCGTTATTTCAGTCAATGGTAAGCAGCAGAGCCAGATTAAATTTTTTTGTGATCAACCAACAGAGGCACTTCAGACTGGGGTGTCCGTCGTGCACCGGCCATTCGATGACTAAACCGAGAGACTGATGGGACAGTTAGCTTAAGGTCGAAATTAATGGCTTTCTCATTGTTCGATTAGCATTCGCCCCTGTGCCTGGCATTCATTTCCCAGGGGCATCTGTCAGACAGAGAACAGACAGAGTCAGACAGGAATCCTTTCAAACGTTTGCTACTGAAGAATGATTCTGAACGTTATAGAAGTCTGGATGCTTTTTTCCCCTGTCTCAGCAGTCTCAAAGCCGCTGGGAGACATGACTTAGATTTAATAGATGTACAGTACTAGGCCTTAGAGGACAGGGACTGGGGTTCTTAGAATGACATGCGCAAAGGTTACAGTTCCACCTGCTGTCCTGACTGCTGATATAGGGCTCTGACTACTGCACTACACGACTGCTCTGACCAGTACTCCACATAGCTGTTCTGACCACTGCTGCTCTGATCACTACTCCACACTGCTGCTCTGACCACTGCTGCTCTGATCACTGCTCCACACTGCCGCTCTGACCACTGCTCCACACGACTGCTCTGACCACTGATCCACACTGCTGCCCTGGCCACTGCTCTACACCGTTGCATTGACTATTATTTAGAATCCAGGATGTTCTCCTGGATCAGTGACGTGTGTAAGGACAAGGGTGCAGGAATAAGCATGGGTCATATATCTGTCGCACATGGAGAACACATGTCACCTCTAATGGGTCTCAATCTAGCTATAGTGCTTCCCCACAAAGGATGAAGCTGTCCTGCCAGAGCTGAGTGGTGCATGTCCCATGGGATATGAAACAAACATGGTGACATAGTGGCCTCATGTACTGTATGGAAAGGAGCCATATGTTGTTTCAGGGCCAGTTCCAAATGGTGGTCTATAAGCATTAAATTATTGATGAAACCCATCTTCAGAGAGGAGCTAGAGCTTATGAAATGGTAACAGTATCTTTCTGGGTCTGGAGAATTCTCCAAGATTCTTACTTTTGAAGGTAGGACTTATATTCTTACATATTCCTTAGTTTTTTGCAGTGATATACATTTGTCCTGATATCACATATGTAAAATGACTCTTAAGATTATGAAGAGTCAGGACTGGAGTTAATATATTTTAATGATTTTTCAGCTAAATACATTTTTAATTATTAATGACTTAATACAAATGTTCTTGTATTTTTTCAAAAAATATTGATTAAATTCAGATTTAGCTTTCCAGCTCATCTCAATGAAAAAGATCACATATTTAAGATGACTCTTAATGTTGCTGTATGTTAGGTTATAGGGTTTGAAGCCAGGGTTATGGAGAGTGTTACGATTTTATCAGTCTGATTGCATATGTCCCATAAAATGAAGAGGCTGGTGCAGAGGAATGGGGGCTCTTTCTGAGGATCACCGTTAATGTGGGGTGTCTGTCAGAGCACTCAGGAGTCAGAATCCAATCCGGCTGATTTATTGAACACGCACAGGCTATCTAGCTGTCCTGAGAATTTCAAAGAACAGATGCCATAGCCTTTTCTGATAGCTTCTGAGAGCTTCACTCCTACGGAATAACCTTCCAAAAAAAAGGTAAGCAAATCAGACATAGACTCAATATTCCAGTCTAGATTAAAAATGCCCCTCTACAAAGAAGAGTATAATGAATTATAGTCTATAAGCACAGAGCTATGCAGCCATAGTGTATTAAAGGTAGGTAAACTGGTCACCATGTAGAAAAAAACATTTGGTAAGTTACTCATCGAAGCACTGTATTTAAGACAAATAGTGTATGGGACAGCTGGCGAAGACCCATGAAACCTTCACTGCTGCTGTCAGGAACATAAGCAGCTAACATTCTGTGGATTTCTGCCACAGCAGGGACTATGTGAGCTGGTGGTCCACAACCTTCACACTGAAGCAAGGTTGTGGACTTCAGGGAACTCCTCACAAAGAAGGACTTTTCCGTTTTGTCCACCAAAAACCCATATTCAATATAAACAAGAGTAAATAACACTTGGATTGGGACAGTGAGCTGGCCAAGCACTGCAGTAGCTTCTTGAATGGTCTCCTACCAGCCACTTCTACCATTGACTCAATGAGGCTTGATCTCTCTGCTTGGACATTAGTACTGTCTTATGTTATTGATAAAGAGGTAAACGATACTGATTAAGTTCTTTTTTGCCCTTGGAGCTTTCTGTCCTGACTAGAGATAAGCCGGCCATTTTCCACCGTCTACCTGACGTGCCTCTTAGGTTATTGATTCATGGAATACACAGTGTAAGGAAAAATTTTACTCAATCTCAGATTAGTGGCTCCCAACCTGACCATGGGGTACTCTCTGCATGATGGTTTTTGTACAGCCAATCTCTTCATCAATTAAGGTTGATAACATGTATTGGTTACTTCTTTATGTTTTCCTAAACTTAAAAAAATACAGGTTCTACTTGTCGCAGTTTGAAATCTTATTTTTTCCATTAAACTTTCATTTTCAATGGCCATGTTTTCATATTTTTAGATGACAGGACCCTGATTATTTCACCTGTCACTATAATTTAGACAATTGAAATTATAACCTCAATATAAAGGAATTAATTGCCATAGCACATTACTGAAAATGAAAGTTTTAGTTCTTCTGAACAATGAAAAATGTGAATGTGGGGCATTCATTATTCATGTCATGCACAACTATTTCTGAAATACTGTGGCTTAAGAGAATAAATCATCCCTCGACAGAAAGGAAAATTGTAGATAAGAATAATTAACAGCGTGTTACAATTCAGGGGTCACAGTTGTGTTCGGATTGAGGTCCTCCAGTTTGAAAAACCCAGAAAAAAAGACAGAGTAGTCTTTCTTGTCCAAAATGAAATATTTTTATCTGCTCAGTGTAAACTTGTTATGATGTCATATTCTGTTTTTGGAAAATATATGTTGAAAGCCATACACAATGTGACAAAAATATTTATGACAAAATGCATACGACACCAACCTGTTTGGCTCACGGAAGCAGAACGACAGTAAGACCCTTTGATTTGCATGCAAGGCTTATTGAGTGTTTTGCAAAAAGCAGAACTGGGAAGCTGAGTGTTGAAAATAAATTGTTTAAATGCATGCAGGGGTAGATCAGTGGGGGAGTCAGAGCAGCATGAGTCAAGTACATCAGTCGAACGGAGGGGTTTCCATTAAACAGATCAGCTTCAGCCACAATACATTGATTAAACTTTCACTATTTTTCATAATTTATTTGATTGCTTGTTGCAAGACATTCTCTCAATTTTTTTTTTTTTTAATAGGTTGAATCGTTTGTAGATGTTTTCAGTTTTATTCCACAGTTTGATTTATGCAACCAAATCAACAAGGAGACTCTAAATCAACCAGTTAACAATCTACTGGAAATAGCTACCAGCTTTATCATCAAACAACTTCCTTTTTTTCTCACGACTGCATGAATATTAATAATTAGAGTACAGATGGACTTTCACTCCCCTTTGGGAAATCAGCTTTCCCACATCTCACATTTGATGAGTCAATCAGCATGAAGCTCTATGATTTGATCAGTTCAGCCTGAGTGGATTACTTAGGTTAGCTATTAGTTGACGCTCCCCACTATTATATAAATAGAATACACTGCAATATATTGAATTAAAATGTCATTTGCAAAATGATTAGATAGACCTCCAATAATTTGTTTAATTGTAATTAAAGCCAAAGGAAGCTATTTTGAGAAAAGTTGTGTCTAAGATTATTTTTAAGTTAAATTAATCTTTTTGTGTTATTGCAGGTAGAAATAATTTTTTAAAAAAATTAAATTTAAGTTTATATATTTTTATATATATTGCAATCCAAAAAATGTAATTGAATAAATGCCCTAATGCTTCTAATATTCCCTTAATTTGGTGTTTTGATGGTGGTGGTGGAGAGTGCTGTCCAACACTTCGATCAAACATCTCCCATAGGTGTTCAATTGGGTTGAGATCTGGTGACTGCGAAGGCCATTGCATAGGATTCGTATCATTTTCATACTCATCAAACCATTCAGTTATAGGCAGCGATAGGAAACATTTGGTGGGGTTAATTTCTGTTACAGAGGTCCTACCAGTTCCTAGATACATGGATTCACATACCTTTTCCAACTTGAACTGTGAATTTTTAGACAATGTGTTCAATAAAGACATGAAAAGTGCAATTAATTGTGTGTTGTTAGTTTAAGCAGAATGCGTTTGTCTCTTCTTGTGACTTAAATAAAGATAAGGCTACATTTAATGCGTAATTAATGTAGAAATCCAGGTAGTTCCACTGGGATCACAATTTTTTTTTCTTGCAACTGAAAGTATCTAGATGCAATGGGAAAAAAGGAATTTGGCAGAAATAAAGTGTGCTATTGAGTGGGAGTACAAATGAGACAAAACAAACAAAACCCTGTGGAGGGAGAAATCTAAAATGTCCCCACTGAGTAACGGCAGAGGGGACAGAGGGGGAAAAAAAAACCCTTCCGGGGAGGAAGACGAGCGTGGACTGGCACGTGCAGCATCAGCACGTACGTGTGCGAAAGAGAACTTAACGCAGCGCCAGAGAGGACGTTCGTATTCGTGTGCAGGGTGCCACACACGGTGCTAATCCACTGTAGCGTAAGGGCGAGGGAGAACACCCTGATTGTGCGGGAACATGCTGACTCACTGAACACGGCGGCACAGTAAACAAACCATTTAGCCAATCGATGGCACAAATAAAAGCGACAAAAAGAGCTTCACACTGTTTTCTTTCTCAGACAGAGAGAGAGAGAAAGGAAGAGGAGATGAGAGAGAGAGAGAGAGAGATGAAAGGCACCATTCCCGCAGGCAGTGGTGTGTAAAATAAAACGGTTAGAGCCACTTGTTTAGAAGGGCAGAGTGCCAAGGACATGTCATTAGTGCAGGTAAGTTAGGCGTCGGGCATCGCTGCCCACAGTGTCACCTGACCTCACCCACTTCACTGCACAGACAGTATTATGTGTTATTTTCCTGCGAAAAAGACTGTTGGAAATGTACAGAGTCTCTCAGTGACCCACCCCAGTGTATTCCAACGCACGTTAGTGCTTTTTATACATTGAAAACACATCCTTGGCTATGTCTAAAATGAGTTGTGAATATAAAGGTTAATTGAAAAAGTATGCAGTTTGTGAGGATTTTCACCAGGTAAATGACCTACCGAGCTCTCCCTGACCACATCTCTGCTGGGCCTGCAGGGAAGCAGCGCACGTCTCACCTTTTCATCTCCGTCTGATTAAATGGCACCGCTCCCTTTTTTTTCGTGATGCTGGGGAGAAAAAAACAGCCTGAGAGGCTCTGACTAGACCATCAAGACATTGCCCCCCACCACCCCCCAGCAATACTGTATACACCCCCCTGTGTGAAGCACGATTGTTCTTCACAATCACCCGTCCCCTCACCACAATGCAGCACGCTCACTCCACTCATTTGCCTGTGATATTTCTCAGGAACAGGGAGAGAACGACGAAACAACTTCATGTCTCTCATATTCCTCAGCCCACTGCATCTGTCCACTCTCATTTCCCTATAAAACAAGCACTCACTCACACATACACACATACACTCACTCACATATACACACATACACACACACACACATGCACACATATACACACACACGCACTCACTCACACATATACACATACACAGACACTCACACACTCACACACACACGCACACACACACACGCACCTGGATTATAGCATCACATCTAGCCCATCAGAAAAATCAGCTTTCCAGATTGTCAGGTCAGAGATGGAGATGACAGGACGGATTGTAAATGCAACAGAAGGGGCTTCACATTGGGAGGCGCAGCTCCAGGGCTGTGACTGATTTGGTGGAACCTTCTTATTAATATTTTCAATAAGTTAAACACATGTACTGCCGCTACGCTTGGGATGCTGCTCATTCCATTTACTTGCAACCATTCCCAAGCTAGCTCAGAATGTGTGTGTGTGTGTGTGTGAGAGAGAGCAAGAGAAATAGAGAGAGTGCGTGTGTGTATGTGTGAGAGAGAGAGAGCAAGAGAGAGAGAGTGTGTGTGTGCGCATGTGTGTGTATACACTTGTACAGTCTGTGCTGCTGACTGCAGTGACAGTGTGTCCATGCAGTCCTGGGTCTGGGTACAGGAGCAGAGATGATTGTGTGTATTAGTATTAGTGTTGGGGGGCTGTATGGTGCTGGTGAAAGCCGTCTGATTGAATTGGGGGAACGTGGAGTCCCTGATGGTGGGGTTCCCTGCATGTGGGGCTGGTGAATCCCAGCACATGGAACAGCAGGGGGAAGGGGGGGGGTCCTCTCTTCCCTGTCTCCAGCACAGCGGATCACAGACCGGGGAAGCACTGCTTCGCACGCCCACGCTGATAAATAAAAGATTAGAGACACAGCCCACAGCCTGGAGGCAGACATGGAGAGAAAACGAGCAGAAAAAAAGAGATAGAAAGTGAGAGAAAGAAAGAATAAAAAAGAGAGGAAGATTTAGAGGGACAAGGACAGAAAGAGAAGAGAAATAGAGGCAGAATGAGAGACAGCAATGCAGAGAGAGAATGAGAGAAAAAAGAGAAAAGGAGAGAAAAAGAAAGAGAAAGAGATAGAAAAGGGAACAGTAGAAACAAAGAACGACAAGGACAGACAGATAATGGGAGAAACAGAGAGAGAGAGAGAGAGAGAGAGAGAGAGAGATGCAAATAGCACTGTGCTGGAAAAATACACCTTACAACACACTACATTACCTTCAACATCTAACACATGAAAACATAATTTTTATGTAAATTCTAGCTCCAAATATCAAATATGCATCTGGTTATATAATTTCTACTTTGAAGCATTAGGATTCGATTCGGATGGTGAAATGTTTACACAAGACAAACACCAAGCCGTGATACTCGCACATCACTCTGCCGAGCGCAAACAGCGAGAGGCCTTGCATCATATATGCAAAGCAGTATCATTGTGCCATTTCCTATTACCGTAGCTCTTTAAATGGTCAATGAGAAGCACAGAAAATCGAGCTTTTTTTTATCATTACAAGGGAATGGAAATCTGTGAAGCATATTCCATAAATGCATTATGAAGGTCACATTAGACAGAATCTAGGCTTGGCTCTCAGCAACGGTAACAGGATTACAGACACAGGCGCTTTAATGGAGCGCTCGCATTAGCCTCTGCTTGCGCTCACACAGGTTCAGCAAGCCGGGCCGGAGACGCTGCGCGCCTGGCGCTCTGTGCACTGCTCACTGTTATGGCCCATTGAAGCCTGTGCCGAGAAAATGAGGCGGAACTCGGGCTGTGGGTGGGGAAGCACCTCGGCTAATGGGCAATAACCTGCGTGCCGATAACCCGCCTGCTCGGGGGGGCGGCGAGACACGCGGCGTGTCACAGTTCAGCCCAAGTGCACCGCACGCTCCGACCCTATTGGGTGGAGATGAACCGGTCAGATGTTTCAGGTTAATTGACCTCTCTGGGGGGCTGACTCAGAAATACGGGGGTCGGGGTGGGGTGGAGGTGGGGGTGGGGGGTAGGGGGGGGCTGTGCGGAGACGAACCCTACACTTTCCCCAGGTTTGGGCACGTGGGTGCTGACCTTTGGGGGTCAAAGGGCAGCGTGTACATAATGCGCTTGATACACGAAGTGACGTGTCCTCCAGCGCCATGGAAACAGGCCCTGCTGGGAGCATGTGTTCAATGGTGTATAGAAGGGAGGGGTGTGGAGGCACTGTACACACTGCACGTGTGCGATCTAATGAGAAAACGAGTGAGAAAAGTCCCCGCCAGGATCAATAATAAACTGAGACACATTGATAGATGATCCAGAACGGTCTCTGTGGACAAGAGAGAGTTTCTGTGTCTCCAGCATTCATTCACTGCAAGGTCACTGGGGAGGATCACTTTCTCTCTCTCCCTCTCCTCTATCGCTCTCTATCAAGGCACAAGTAAATCACGCGCGCGCGCGCACACACACACACAGCAAACTGGAAATTACTGGCACACATACACACATATGTGCTCACACGCACGCGAACACACAGAGGTCTTGGTGTTTACTCTGCAGAGAGCTCAGAGTTAAATGGAACAGATGTGAAAGGTTGTTCCCATGGTGATTAGGTTTTTGGTCAGCCGCGTAGCTGTGTGGGCTCAGTTCAAAGTGCATTCACGGAGAGGAGCATTACATGTGGCAGGTGAATTCAATTGGTTGGCAGCCATCAGATAAGACCAATTCATCCTGAGAGGGTGGCGAGCTCAGGGTGACACTGAGCAGTGTTGGAGACCGTTTCCACGGAAGCTGATGGCTGCTCAGAAAGTCGTAAGATTTGGCTCTTTTTTTAAATAGTCGTTAAAGGGGCCTGAAATGCCACTAAATCTAGCGACAAAGTTTCCAGCAGTGAAAACAACCAATTGACGTTTATGTTTATGTGAATGTGATTTTATGTATTTTGGATTTAAAGATATATAACTTGAATGATGTAATGACAGGATTGCGTGATGATAGCCTACCACTAATAAGTGGGTGTTGCGGAAAAACTTCCCAGTGAACATTTTTGTTGTGAAAAGTGAAAATTCAGTGAAATGCACAGGCGTTCAGGTGAGAACCAAGCTATATTTGGTTGAGAAGTGAGTTTTCTAGCCAACTAGGATGCAGCCAGCCAGGCTATATCCAGGTAAAACTTGAGCTAAAGGCCTATTGGGATTAACCTAGTACATTTATCTCTCAATCTAGATTTTCATTCCTCTAGACATCCAGATTCCAGTTTTTGCTCACTGGGTTTGTTGGCTAAATCACTGAAATTTCTATTTTTTTTTTTAAGCCAAACTATCAATTTATGTCAAATAAGCATCAAATGTGTCAGTACAAATGCTGCCAGATCTGGAGTCAATTTTTCTTTTTTACCCGGCTGCTCTCGAGCGAGGGAGGCGTCCAGAGGTGCACAAACAGACGATCGCTGCGGGAGTCTCAGCAGTAGCGGCTACGCAGATTTGATTTTGATGAGTTTTCCTCCGTAAAGTCTGCGAAGGAAGAGAGCCGTGGGGGGTAGCAGCGTTAATCAGAAACACACTGCTCCGCTATTTCCATTCCAGATGCTTATCGCCCCGTCAAACTTTGGGCATAAAGCAGCACCCACTCCGCGAGACAGACGGGAGCAGGAGAAAAATGTGAACCGAGTGAAGAATGAAGTGAAGAATGACCGTCGCATTTAAAATGTGCTCCGTCTTGGTTTATATGGAAAATGATCAGCATGTATTTGCGCGTGCTGTCGGCCGACGCGAGATAAAAGAAAAGACGTTGTCTTTGTGTCCATCTGCCCAACGACCATATTCATCCCAATAGATTGCATCAGGTGTTTGCATTTTCCCTAGAGCTCTGTTGACCACATAATGCTAATAAATAAAATGAGTTCATTAAAGACATCAAGCACAATGATTCCCTCTCTTTACCCTTCGGCATCAACGTGCTAATGAGTCATTACTGCTGCGTGAGGCATCATAGCTTCGTATAAAGAAATTAATTTACACTTTCTTAATACAATAATCAACAACAAAGCCATTTGAAACAATTTCAAGGAAATCAATGTCAACATTATAATTACAATTTTGATGAATTCCCACCCTTGAGACACAGGGAAATTAAATCTCTGGTTGAGTTTACAATGCTACTTACTGTAATTGTAGCAAATGTTATTCTAAAATAATCTGTGCAATTACCCATGGTCAACTCTGCCTCTAAAGATTAGCTCACATCAAAACTGCAAGACCAGTTATAGTAAAACTGGCTTGTTTTATGGAAAGTTTTTAGAATATAGCTGGAGAAAGACTACAGTATCAAAACAACGCTTAACAACTTAAATGACTGTTCCCATAACAGCTTGGTTTTGTGGATGCATGTTGTCTTTGAACTCGAGACTCAACAGTTTTCTTGTGTTGAATTACAGAGGCTACAACAGTTCCCAGCAGGAGTTCTAAAACTAGGTAGTTCACTCTGAAAAAATTCTTTCCTGCAAAAAAATGTTGGTTTATAAAACTCCTGTCTGTGTCTTGTCAGTGTAGTAATATGACTAGGGAACTAGGTAAGTGCAGGATCACTTCCCTAGTGGAGAAATGCCTTTGTAGCCAAGAGAAAAGTACTTAAATTTAGGCGTTACGATTTCATATTGCATGGGCATTTTGCATTTTGCATGGGCTCTTATCTTGAATCACTTAACATAACATAATATAATGACGAGAACAGGCCGTTCAGCGCGACAATGTTCGCCATTTTCGTAACTAAATTAGTGCTCTGATTTCCTGCAGACTAGATAGTATCTAACACTGTATCAAGCCTAGTCTTGAAAATCCCCGGAGTTTCTGCCTCTACTACGTGACCTGGCAGGCTATTCCGCACATAACACTTCACATACAACTCATTTATACAGCTCGAGATGTAACCAGAAGAAATTCAGGTGAAGTATCCTGCTCAAGCATATGATGGCAGTGGCCCACCTGGGAATCAAAGATATTGCTGAGGAGTTTCAAGCCTAGTAATCATATGTTGGTCTCCCAGGTAATACTGGTCATTAGTTCTTCAGACTGCTTGCAGTGAACCAAGGGTGGGCACACCCCTGCCCCAGAACAAGAACAACCAGGGCCACTCAAGAAAGAAGCAGACTTGGACCTACGATCACAGGCTTTCGGCCACATGTGCAATCAGGCGCTTCCAATGCCAGAATTTCCCCTGTGGTTGATTGCAAACCTATTTAAAGAAACTTCAAATCTTCTGGAGGAACTCTGTACAGCATCAGTGGAGGGCTGATTTTGAGCTCATAGTAAGATTTATAGTAAGAGCCCTGTTACAGAGTGCAATAAAGGCAAAATACGAGTGGAATTTCCTCTTGGCATTTATAGGACTTGCTCCAAATCTTGACCAAAAAATTGAAAAAAAAAGAAAAAGAAAAATGAGGGAAGTCAGAAGGTGGACAATATGATTGATCACCGTGCGTGCAATTCTGTTTAGGCACAAAGCAGGTTAGTTTGACGTAAATGTATTTCGACATGCAGGAGGCTAGGTAATTGATCTACGATGAGAATTTTTAGACAGCATGACCCAAAGAGCCTGCTGCCCATGTCTGTGATGCACAAGAATTCCCATGGTGCCCGGCTCTCTGCACTTCTGGCATTTTATCTCTGCTTGCTCAGATTGCTCATCGCGTTAATGTGTTTTCTGAAGAGCATCAGATCTGCTCATTGACAACCATAACATTCACAGCTAATACACTTAAAGTTGGCTAAGCTGTGTACACAAGTATGCGCATATGTGTGTGTGTCTGTTTGTGTATCTGGGGCAGGTCTGTATGCCAGTTCCAAATATCCCTCCCACCATTACACCTGATTGACAGGGAGTACCAAAAGTTCCAACCAAAGACATTTTTACAGATACAGGATAGGAATTGTGGGTAAACTGTGGGGGTGGGATGACAGGATCAGAGGGGAAGAGATGGGAGAGTCACTGCAAATACACAGGCATGCTTGTCCTCCTTCCCTACTGGTAACTAGCAAAGCTTCCATGTTTTTTTTTTTCAAACAAACATCTTGCATTTGGATTCCCCAGAGCTAATTTGGCATTCCAGATTCTATGATGGGTCAGAGCAGGTTAACCCTGCCTCAGGGGCCTGATGGGGTTCTACAGGCATGCCTTAAATGCCATGTAGGGCACGTGTCCCCTGAATCTGACAGATAAGATCCAAGATGCGATGTGGGTCCTCTGTGGGGGCAGGAGGCATGAGGCATGACGAAGGACTGGAACAGGAAGATAATGCTAAACGTGGAGCTTTTTCGCATTTCGCCCCCACTTCACATTAATGCTCTTCGCTGACACATTCGGATTTTGGTCGTTAGCCTGAGCCACCTTCTGTCTCACATAAGTGAGGGCTTCACGCTTTAAACATTTTTTTAAATTTGACTCTCCTGACTTGCATGTCTCAGGGGCAAAAATTGAAGAATAAAATACAAACTCCAGCTCTGGAGCTTGTTTTTGAGAAATCACTCTTTAGGTTGTGCAGAACTGTCAGAGTGCCTGTGACAAAGGAGCGTGGCTCCTGCAATGTACCCATTTCCATGAGCCCAAAGACTGGGTCACTATGAGCCCAAAGACTGGGTCACTATGAGCCCAAAGACTGGCTCACCATGAGCCCAAAGACTGGGTCACTATGAGCCCAAAGACTGGGTCACTATGAGCCCAAAGACTGGGTCACCATGAGCCAAAAGACTGGCTCACTATGAGCCCAAAGACTGGGTCACTATGAGCCCAAAGACTGGGTCACTATGAGCCCAAAGACTGGGTCACTATGAGCCCAAAGACTGGGTCACCATGAGCCCAAAGACTGGGTCATCATGAGCCCAAAGACTGGGTCACTATGAGCCCAAAGACTGGGTCACCATGAGCCCAAAGACTGGGTCACTATGAGCCCAAAGACTGGATCACCATGAGCCCAAAGAATGGGTCACCATGAGCCCAGCAGAGCAGAGAGAGTCCCGGCTCTCAGAGTGCCTAAATTCACCCTGACAGAGGCATCTTTCAGGCTGCTGTTAAGTAGAAAAAATGAACTTTCTGCCCTCAGCCAACAATCTGAGACACAATATGCCTCACAAAACAGCTGTTCATTCTTATCCAGAAAGAGCCAGTCCATATGGGTGCAGGTTCTTGCCGTGCACTCTTGCTGTGATCTTTGCAGGATGCCCACTCCTAGGTAGAGTAGCAACAGTGTAGAATTTCCTTCACTTGTAGACAACTTGTCTTATTGTGGATTGAGGAACACCCAGGCCTTTGGAAAAAAACTTTCGTAGTCTTTTCCAGCTTTATGCATCTCTACAGCTTTTCTTCTAAGGTCCTCTGAAAACTGTTTTGATCAGAGCATGGTTCACATGAACAGATATTTCTTGAGAAGAGAAGACTCTGTCAGTAACCAAACTTTGTGTGCCTTTTTATAGGCACACAACCTCCAATCTCATCTCATTGATTGGAACAACTGATTCTAATTAGCTTTTGGGGAAGTCATTAGCCTAGAGGTTCATATACTTATTCCAACCTAGACTGTGAATGTTTAAATGATGCATTCACTATTGACAAGTAGAAGTACAATTACTTGTTTGTTATTAGTCTAAGCAGATTGTTTTTGTCTATTATTGTAACTTAGATGAAGATCAGACCACATTTAATGAGTAATTAATGCAGAAATCCAAGTAATTCCAAAAGGTTCACAAACTTTTCTTGCAACTGTATATGTATATAGTTGCTCCACATATATATGTAGTTACAAGAAAAGTTTTGTGTCTCATACTTCCTGGGACACTGTGGCATATGTTCAACCATATTTTTAGTGGAACAATAAAAATAAAACACCATGTAACTGTGCTGTAGCATAACAATAACAGTGACAATATGGGCACTCGTAAAAACATGGACATTAACTGCTTGCTGGAAAATAAATGCAAAAATGAAACTATTTAGCTACTGAGTTGGCAGTCCTTGCTCTTGATAAATGTGATGTGCAATTTAAGGGGAGGAAAAAAAGCTACTCTTCCGACTGTTGTTAAAATGACCTACAGCATATAGCGAGATGTGGGGCAAAATCTGTACGGCAGCCGACTCTCGAGCCATATGTCCCCTGCAGGTGGGGGTTCAGTACCCTGCCATGACACCTTCTGAGCTGTGATCTTTTCTGATCTGTTACCCCCTGTGCTTTCTACCTTTCTGACTAAAACAAAAAAAAAAAATACAAAAGGAGGGCAGACTACCTACTCTCCTTTTTTACATTTCCTTTATTCATTTTGTATAGCCTAATCCAGCGAATACATTTCAGTCCTGTTTACCCAGGCAAGTAGTCATGAGAGGTGGAGCTAGAGAATTACAGCTGTGAGGGGTGGAGGTAGAGAAGTAACAAGGTGGAACTAAATTTAAGTGGTAGAACTACAGCAGTGAGAGGCAGAGAAACAGTTATGATAGGTGGGCTAGAGCAGTAAGAAGTAGAGCTATAGCTATGAGGGGTGGAGCTAAAGGAGTGACAGGTGAAGCTAAAGCACTGAAAGGTGAAGCTGTGGGGCTTATTGCACACAGTTACAAACAGGTGCTAAGATGAGTCACACAGTATGCTTTTGCCTGCGGCCTTGCCTAGCAACTAATCTGTCAATGTGGATTCTAATTCTATGTGCCCTGGCACAGGAAGAATGCTGACCTAGAATCAGTATAGATTAAATAGATGTACATGGAAGGATGGCCAGGAAAGAATGTTTATGAAGGGACTGTGGCCCATTTAATCTAAATGCAAATCCACTCTTTTCTTTTTGTAAGAGGCAAGAGCTTGCTCCTGTGTCCCAACACAGGCACAGTGTGATTATTATCATTCAAGGGAGACCAAAAGAGAAGAGGGCGCATGAGAGAGAGAGAGAGAAAGGGAGAGGTGGAGCTGAGAGAGACTTCACAAAAAACAGTGATTTACTGAGAAAAAACGAAAAGACTTGTGAAAGTGTTATCACATTATAAAATGAGTCAAAAACCTTATATGCACATTCTACATTCAAATATGTAGCTAATTTTTCATGCATTGGTGTCAAATGTTCAGCATTGAATTATTGGGGCTTTCAAATGGTGGATTGAATCAGGATTGTGCCGGTGCCAACATTGGTCTCAGCCAAGAATCCAGCAGAGCGACACGTAATTGGTCGTAATGTCAGCCAAGGAAATGGTGCCGCTTACCTCATTACACAACAGGAGCTCTTCTGGTCAACTCAGGTGCCTGTTCCACATCCACACGCACCTGTTGTTCTCTGGTGTAGTAGTAGCCCCAACTGTTAGCTCCTAAAGTTGTAATGAGGCACTGCGATCAGGGAGAGAAACTTAAGAAAGTGCTGAGAGATTCCTAAAATTGTAGGTGTGTTTGCGTGTTGTGTCACCCGTGTGTGTTTATGTCACACAAAAATAAGGCTGCGTGTCACAGCTGCTCGTAAACAGATTTTTCAGCCCATAAAACCTGCCCATAAAAACTGCCCGCTGCTGCGCAGGAATCAAATGCCTGGCCTTTGAAATTAAGCTCAAAGAAAACGGCTCATTCTCAGATGCCAGATTTTCTGAGAACTTCAAGATGAAAAGTTCACTGTGACATTTGATGGAGGGGTGAGGCAAATAGAAATTAGTTTGGAACTCACTTCTTATTTTCGTCACATTTCTTACCAGCTCAGCCACCGGGGAGGAGGGCTTCAATAAAAGTAGCAAAACTCGTTAAATAAAAAGGGCAACTTTTTTTTGAAAATGAAAGCAACTCTTATGATCACATTTCACAAATTGCCAGGTTTTAGTTGCATGGTGTTTTGAATATGCTTGATCAGTGAAACATTGACAGTACACAAAGGACAAGCCTACTGATCTCAAACACAGAGATATTTATTTCCTCAGGCGAAATGTCAGATTTATATGCAAAACTGATGCCCACTTGTTTCTGGTGTTACTGGAAAAGCTCTACCATCTTTGCACATTGGCCTGTACCACTGAAAATTCACTGAGCTTCCCTGGCTGGGAACAAATTGAATCTACAGGTGCTAGTACAGTGAAGTAGTGCAATAATTAGTGTTATCTCATTTAGATCTGGTTAACCTGCTTTTTCCTCATTCCTTGCGAGCTTCCAGGTATTCTTTAGAAGGAACTTTAGGGCAGATTTGGTGGCGATGCTTTAAATGTGAATTTTTCAGCCATGCAGGGCCAAACTTACAGTACTGCTTTCAATAAAATATGACTTAATATTTCAAAATGAATAATTCATCACCTTACTTTATACAATCATGACTATGCTGTTGAGTCAGGTCTAATATTAAAATGCTTTTTTGGAAAGGTGGGGGTGGAGGATTGAATAGTTATTTATCCATTAGAGTAGACCTTCCATGCACGCATGTCCCAGGTCTATATATCATTTGAATTTATGAGACTCAGTGTGAGCTGGATTTTATTATGGGTGGGGGGGGGGTAACCTTTCTGATTCAGTGCTGGTTTCTTTCATTTCAGCAGGATAGCCCCTATCGAGATTACAGAGACAAAGTGTAATGTAGCATTAATCACTGATGCTTTATGACACATTCTCAGCATTAGACCAATATCTCCAGACAGAAATACAGAATTATGGCTCCTGCAAACTTTTCTGCCAGGACGAATAAGACAGAAAAGACAGAACATATGCATCTGGGTATGCATGGGGTGGGAGGGACCGCTTTCTAGCCCCTTGATTGCCATGGGACTGTAACATGAACATATTCCTACCGATGAGAGGGGGACAGAGGGAAAGAGAGAGAAGAAGAAACTGGAGGAGCACAGCCAGCCAGGGTAATGTTCCAGCATCAGTTTTTTTTTTTTGTTTTTTTTTTAATCAGAATGGGGGGGGTGGAGTAAAGGAAATTGAAACCAAAGGCCTTTCAACATCCATGCCATCTTCATCCGACATCTTTACGCTGGTCTTTCAGTGTTTCATCCACTTCAGCTCACAGTGGGTATTTTTCTATGCCTCTGAAAAGAAGACAAGAAACAGAGCCTCTCTCCCTGCATGGTTCCCCCGCAATCATCACACTGCTGTCTGTCGAAGAGAGAGGGAGGGAGGGAGGGAGAGAAAGGGAGGGAGAGAGTGAGAGAGAGAGAGAGAGAGGGAGGGAGGGAGGGAGGGAGGAGAGAGAGAGGGGGGAGGGAGAGAGAGAGAGAGAGAGAGAGAGAGGAGGAGGGAGGAGAGAGAGAGAGAGAGCGAGAGGGAGGGTAGAGGGAGAGAGAGAGAGAGATATGGGGGGGAGGGAGAGAGAGAGTGATAGAGAGAGTGAGGGGGAGGGAGAGAGGTGAGAGGGCGGGAGAGAGGGGGAGAGGGAGGGAGAGAGGGGAGAGGGAGGGAGAGAGAGGGAGAGGGAGGGAGAGAGGGGGAGAGGGAGGAGAGAGGGAGGGGAGAGGGAGTGAGCGAGGGAGGGAGAGAGAGAGATATGGGGGGAGGGAGAGAGAGAGTGATAGAGATAGTGGGGGGAGGGAGAGAGATGGAGAGGGAGGGAGAGAGGCGGAGAGGGAGGGAGAGAGAGGGAGAGGGAGGGAGAGAGGGGGAGAGGGAGGGAGAGAGGGGGAGATGTTACGTGCAGGTGCTGAAGCTAACCCCTTGCATGTGATCTGTGTCTCTCTCTCTACCTGTGCTCCACCTTAACGAGCGGCAGATTGCCAGACAGGAGAGAGACTTTTGTGGCTGGATCCTGCACATGTTGTAGACTTGTGGCTTTGTTTGGTGTTTGTCTTTTTGTGTGGTGTTGGATGGAGAATTTTCTTTTTCTTTTATGTACACGTTTTGGTTAGGTTTTAGGTCAGAGTAGGAAACCTGCAGAAGATTCACCATTTTTTGTTTCCTTTGGGAGAAAGATAACTATTTGTTGCAGGCTAGGGTTAGTAGTCGTCTGTAGCCCCTGTTTTGGCATTACCCATCTTGTCCAACACCTACAACCGTCTGTGTATATATTTTGTGGATTTTGGGTTTGTTTTTTGTGTCTTTGTAATAAATGTTTGTTTATAGTATGTTTTAGAAAATGTCTTTTGCACTTTATTTTGTTATGGGCATAAGGGACTTTATGTTGCGTTCCAAATTTGAGTTGTCCTTGTTATTATGTAGTGGGCGGATTTGGGACGTAACAGAGGGAGAGAGAGAGAGACCTCGCAAACACAGAAATGGGTTGAAGAAAAACTGAACGGCTTGTGGAGGTATCATCACATTGACAGATAGACAAACAGTCAGACTGATTCCATCTTTGCAGGAACTTCTTTGTGGGGTTTTGTCCACTCACCTCTCAGTTTGTTTCTCGCTCCAAGTGTGACTCAGTCCTTTGAAGCTCTTGTCAGAAACACACCTGAGGTCATCTATTTCCGCAGATTTGGCCCTCTGGCTAAAAAGAAGATGGCACAGAGAATTGCATGCACTGCATGTGACCTATAATGGAACCACTTTGTAAACACCTACAGTTACTAATAATTTTGATTACACACAAAAACTCAACACATTAATATCATTGTTTACATGATGCAATGTAATTAACCAACATTTCACATTTCACTCTTGCACAAATGTCAACCAAAATGGCATGCGGACTTCTCATGTACAAACTTTAGCTAACACGCTAACCAGCTACAGGTAAAATAATTGGGCAGATAGTTGCTTGCCAGCTAGCTTGTGAACTAACATTAACTAAGCTAACAGATCAATAGCGGTTTAGCTAGCTAGCAGAGCAATCAATCTATTTATTTGCACTAAATAGTGTATTTATACTGTAAGCACTGTTCACTTTTGAGGCAAATGTATCACAATTGTTCTAAACCATATATAACTAAATTCCCTGTATTCTATTGTTCCATTGCTAAACCACTATTGATCTATCTTCCATATGGGAACACCGTATGGGTTGGCAGATATGCATAATGACCGATATCCCTAACTACAGTCTGCATCATGGCTCACTGATACTGCAGATCACATGCGGCCCTGTGGCATCGCTGTGGAGGTGGGCTTAAGACCGTGGCCTCCCCACAGCACAGCCTGCTGCAGGCTAAACGCCGGACTGGAGTTTTATTAAAGGCCAGTTGCTTTCCTGCAGTAGATCAGACTTCTGCATGCCTACAGATCGGTCTGTGGGCTGCGCAGTCCTGGCCAAACTCTCGCACCACGTCCTCAGGCGGATTCCCGTAACCGCTCGGGCTTCACGACGGCACGCTGCCAGCGCGGCACGGACAGGCTACAGGCTGGTGAAGCCAAGAGGTGAACGTGTAGAGGAGAAGGAAGGAGGGAGGGAGGGATGAGAGAGGAGACAGAAGAGAGGAGACTGGAGGGGAGCAGAGCTGAATAAAGATAAGAGAGGAAAAAATGAAACAGGCAAAAAAGCGGACAGAGAGGAGAGAAAAAAGGAATGGGAAGAGTAAACATTAGACAGCGGAGAGAGAAGACCTAGAGAGAGAGAGAGAGAGAGGGAGAAGAGGAGTTCATGAGAGGAGAGGATTGAAAAGAAAATTAGAGAAAAGAAAAGCACAGGATAGAGCGATGCTCTGCACTGAATAAGGGGTGTGTGGGCGACCAGTTACCCCTCCCACAGACAGGACGTGGTAATGCTTCACAAAACGGGCAGCCTTCATTTACAAAACCAGGCCTGTTACCACCCAGTCTGTTTTAATTGCTAGTATCAACCATACTATTGTTTGACTGCTGCTATCATCTGTATTTTTTATTTGCCACATCAATAAGGAGAACAGAAAACCTACATCAGCAGTACATCATTCTAACAAGCAAATATAATACATAATTTATTGATAATTGTCACACATTTTGTGGAACTGACAGACTAGAAACTAATACAGTTAGACATCCAGTCCAAGCCAATCAATGGTGCTTGAAACACAATTTAGTGATACAACTGCTACACTGAATTATTTTGATTTACACACCATGTTTTTAACATGAAGGGCTTAAGCCAGAGCACAATCAATTCCTATGGCAAATAGACATGAATCTCTCAACCTGTGGCAGATCTTTCCCATCACAACAGAGCAAGTAAACAAACAAATACCCAACCCCCCACCCCCCACCCACCCACCCACCCTGTCCTTAGTCCACCCTTAGCCTACTTGACTGTGTGTACAGTCTCCCAGCTGTACTCAAAGTCTCACAACTGTAGCTGTGCTGACAGTCTCTTAAGAGAAGCACTCACAGGGGAGACTCTATGATGAGACATGTTTTAAGCTGCCATTCTGGCTCCTAGCTATAAAGAAAACACTCTGCTGCTCAGTCATCAGCAATTCAGGACCCAGTTCTGTCTGTGCTGACCTGAGCTGGGTGTCTGCAGGTATTAAACAGAAAGGATGTACACCTCAGCACTTTTACTTTTCTCTTTGGGTCAAGTGGCAGCAATGTTCTGTTCTGGGACTTAGCACCACACTCTGTCCCCTAAGTCACATCTCCAAACAAACAGAGCCGGAAACCTGGTGACAAGTATTGACAATGCCCCCGATGCCCCTGACACCCAAGCGCTAACATTTTTTTACTTAAAATTTTTAAAAAAAATAAAGTTCCCCCCACACACACACGTGCACGCACACCCGCACATATTAATTACAGACGACTGTAGCGCCATCAATCAAAGGGAGCAGCGTACGGGCTGAGAAGCAGGAAACTGAATGAGGAGTTGCCCCCTCTCAGACACCACCATGGCTTCACTACAGAGCCCATTCATTCACGCACCAGCAGGCAGTTACGCTGCGACCCGGCACGTGAGACACGTGCCTCTCTCGTCCGGCGGACGGGCTAACGCTACACTCCATCATCCTCTCTCCCTCCATCATCCTCTCTCCCTATCTCTCTCTCTCTCTTTCTCTCTCTCTCTGTAATGACTCCATAAATTTCAGCCGGATCATTTGGGCTGCAGCGTGCGCCTGACCCCTGTGAGGGTTGATTAATGAGCGCTGCGTGCCCAGGCGGCAGGAACACGCACCTGGTGGCTGCCAGCGCGCTTTGACATCGGGTGGCTCACGCTGCCTAACGCTGCCTAACGCAGGCCCACAAATCATCTCTCTACAAGCCCCATTCAGTACTGTACACATCTCTGAGAAATGAGGAGGGGGGGGCGGCATGCTGAGACTGTGTACAGTCTGTGTTATGGAGTCTGCAGCTGTATACAGACTGTGATATAGAGGCTTGAGCTGTGTACAGCCTGTGTCATAGAGCTGCGTACAGCTTGTGTTATAGAGTCTAGAGCTGTGCAGTCTGTGTTACAGAGGCTTGAGATGTGTGTAGTCTGTGTTATAGAGCCTAGAGCTGTGTACAGTCTGTGCTATAGAGGCTAGTGTACAGTCTGTGTCAGAGTCTAGAGCTGTGTACAGTCTGTGCTATAGAGGCTAGTGTACAGTCTGTGTCATAGAGTCTAGAGCTGTGTAGTCTGTGCTATAGAGCGGTGTACAGCTTGTGTCCTAGAGTCTAGAGCTGTGCAGTCTGTGTTATAGTGGCTAGAGCTGTGTACAGTATATGTAGGTGGGAACTAAGCTACTGTATTTGCAATCCATGTTACAGAGCGTAGAGATGCATCTACATATCAGGATCCAGAGACCCACACCCCTCTGCTCTGAATGGCCAGTCAGGATCCAGAGAGCCACACCCCTCTTCTCTGAACGGCCAGTCAGGATCCAGAGAGCCACGCCCGTCTGCTCTGAACGGCCAGTCAGGATCCGGAGAGCCACACCCCTCTGCTCTGAATGGCCAGTCAGGATCCAGAGAGCCACACCTCTTCTGAACGGCCAGTCAGGATCCAGAGAGCCACGCCCGTCTGCTCTGAACGGCCAGTCAGGATCCGGAGAGCCACACCCCTCTGCTCTGAACGGCCAGTCAGGATCCAGAGAGCCACGCCCCTCTGCTCTGAACGGCCAGTCAGGATCCAGAGAGCCACACCCCTCTGCTCTGAATGGCCAGTCAGGATCCGGAGAGTCACACCCCTCTGCTCTGAATGGCCAGTCAGGATCCAGAGAGCCAAGCCCCTCTGCTCTGAACGGCCAGTCAGGATCCAGTGAGCCACACCCCTCAGCTCTGAGACACCATGCAAGATCCAAAGGAGCTCCAGTAGCTCTTACATACTGAGACACCACAAGGGACAGGAGAATGCCCTCTAATAACCCCTAAACTGCCAATCGACCGAGTCAAAAGTGAAAAGACTTTTCTGGGACACCACTGTCACGCTTAACGTCGCAGCATCCTGTCACGTGACCGCGATAAGGTGGAGGCGTTTCGGGCGAAGCACAGACGGATGGCAGGTGCAGCGCTGCCACCTGGCCCCTCCGGGCAGTTTTTCAATTCCAAGCTGTCGAGCTCCAGCGATTCTAAACACTCATCAATGTTTCAGGAGCTGTAATTGAAAATCAATCCATCACCCGCTGCTGAAAAAGGCACTGATGTTACTTACCTTTCAACTTCATTATCTGCAGCCCTGAGAAAGGTCTCGGTGACCAAACTGACGTCCAGGGGTCTTATCTGCCCCTCCACTCATCCCAGTCTGTATCCTCTTCACCCCGCCCCACCTCCGCCCTCAGGTTGTCTCAAGGCATGGGTGCCATCGCTAGTCATGTGACATGAGACCCCATTAGGCAACATCCTGACACTGAGGAGATTAGGTTTCGCACCAAGGGTATTGGCTGCCTTCCATTTATGTTTCAGAAGGGAATCGAGGGGAACAGTGAGATTGAGAGAGAGAAAGAGAGAGAGAGAGACAGGTAGGGACGTGTAAAGAATATGCCAGAGACTGATAGAGGGATGTATAAATATTCCTCTTCTCCCACAAATTATTTTAGTTGTGCAATTGTTTTGTTTTCTGTTGTTATTAGTAACCCTTGCTTCAGCAGCACAGTGTAATGTCATGGCAATGAAACCCCTTGAAATTGAAAAATTCAGAGACAGAGAGGGGTTGGGAGGGGAACAGCAGAGAGAGAATGAGAAAGGGGGGAGAGAGACAGAAAGGGAGAGAGATGGAAATAGACAGAGATTGAGAAAGAGAGGGAGGCAGCACAGAACAGCACTGTAACCACTCAGAGACCAAAGATGACTTGACGCAACTTCATTTCTTACAGCAGTCAGACACACCTCAAACCAGACTCAAGACACTTTCATCCGATTGAAATGGCAGATTAAAACTAATATGAGATAACCTCTTCTGAAATATTGGCAACTTCATAAAATAATATGAAATTATTTGATTGGTGTCACACTTTAATGTGACTGACTGAAGAGACGTTACAACAAGTGTGTCATGGGGCTTATTTAGCAGTACTCTGGCACCACCTATTGAAAGGTAATAGTAAGGTAGCCCATCAGGAAGTTTTACATAAGGTCAATGAAATGAGATTGATAAAATCACGGCAATCCATAATGTCTGTCAATTCCTATGAGGAAGGAAACCAAATTAGCGTATTCAAGAAGATTCTGAACCGCCAACCACAGCTCACTAATAACTAGGCCAGAACTGACTCAAGTGGACACTGGTTAGAATGACTCATAAACAATGGAAAACCAGTCAGAACTTGATCTACTGTAAGCAAACTAGCCTGGATGTGCGTGTATAAAAGCTATTTTCAGAGCCAGAGCAGGCTATGATTTGATTTCCTGACCTGTTTAGGTGAGAATGGATTGGGGGGGGGGGTGTTTCTCTGTGTTCTGGAAGGAGGGTGATGCCGCACCTGCATGACCGGGCCTGCATGTGGAGTGAAAGTGCAGCTCAGTTTCCCGGCCCTGGTGTGAGTTTTCTCACAGGCCGCAGCGCCATCGCAGGTCGCAGTGGCGGTAACAAGTCACAGGAGCCTGGGGTCACAGAGGGATGAGTCGTGCCACATCACAGGGAAAGATCTTTAAATAAATCTGATAGCATGACAATGGGATCAACAAGCAAACGTTTCAAGCAAGGGGTTTCGACGACGATCTTGTTATAATGTAGTATATATAATAAGCATCAAGTTGTGTCTTTTGTTTCCATTCTGTTCATATTTTATAAACTTAACCACTATGAAAATACTTCATTGTAACAAACAAAGAAAAATGATTTCTTTTTCTTTGATATGTTAGTTTCCGAGAACTAGTTCAAATTCAGGTTTTAATCATACGATGAAATGGCATGATGAAGGGAAATCACTTTAATCATCTTTTTAACGACTTCATTGCTGTTATTTGTGACCGTCTGCAAACTGCAACTTTGGAGTTATGGTATAAAGATAAAGACTGCAGGGTAAACTTTGATCACATTTACTTTGATCACATGCTAAGAGTTGCAAACTCCACTTTGTGCTTTGAGGGGGAGGCGGATTAGCCCATGCATCACAGGCGCTTCCAGGGCCAGCTTGTCACTCACCGACGGCCAGGCGTCCCTTCCCCTGCCCGACAACGGCGAGCGCTTCGGCAGCGCGGGGGGCCTGCTGGGCTCCCCGAGCCTTCACCTCAGGACAACACTGCGGGCACGTACAGGTGGGGGGGGCAAGACCGACTGGACCCTGGGCGTCGCCCGGGCATCCGTCGCCCGAAAGGGGGAGGTCTCCGTCAGCCCCGAAGACGGGCTGTGGGCGGTCGGTCTGGCAAAAGGGGCGGAGGACAGTGCGGGGACCGCCCCCCTGGGGCGTGTCCCTGGCGCTGAAGAGGAAGCCCAGGCGGGTGAGAGTGCCGCTGGACTATGGCAGCGGCGAGGTGTCATTCTACGACTCGCTAAACACATCACATATTTACACTTTTAAAGAGACCTTTACTTAACCCCTCTTCCCCTGTTTCTCTCCCTGCCTGAACACTGATGGGGAAAAACTCTGGTGCGTTAAAGATATGCCCTGTCAATGTGTCCATAACAGTGATGTCATACCAGGGACTGTAGGGTCCACAATACCTTTTTGTGTCTTGAAATATTGGATCTTTTGTGAATTTGTGCTCAAATGAAGTAGAGAAATGCATTTTTTATCTGTACTGAATGTGACGAATATGATGAATAAATCATTATACACAAATTATCTCTGTGCATAGTTGATCTGCATTCAGGTAACAAATCAGTAAGACTGAAAACATCAACAAAAATGTACAATTTTTGTCGCTATTCAAGGGAAAGAGTAAATATTCACACACTGGGTTGATATTCAGGGAATAAGGAAGTGAAAAGCATACAGGAAGCACATGTAGAACAGGTTGAATGGCATGCTTGTGCAAAAGCAGTTGTAAGCTTTCCCCATACGAGAGAGAGAGAGAGAGAGAGAGAGAGAGAGAGAGATACATAGTCTTACGATTAAGAGCTGGATCAGAAGCCGCCCGCGATGGCCGTCAGACTCAGCTCCCTGGAGGACGACCTGACGTGCCCCGTGTGCTGTGATGTCTTCCAGGACCCCGCCGTCCTCAGGTGCAGCCACAGCTTCTGCAGGAAGTGCCTGGACACCTACTGGAAGGACAAGTCCGTCAAAGACTGTCCGTCCTGCCGGAGGAGGTCCTCCACGGACAAGCCCCCTGCCAACCTGTCCCTGAGGAACATCGTGGAGTTTTACCAGAAGGAGCAGAGTGAGGCCGGCGGTGAGATCGGGGGGGGCCCTCCCGCGCACCCCGCGGCTAGCGGGAAGGGTCGCGGTGCGAAGGCAGCGGGGCGGGGCGACGACACAGCCACGAGCGGAGGGGAGGGCGGCGGTGGCGTTATACCCCTCTGCAGTCAGCACGGCGAGAAGCTGCAGTTCTTCTGCACAAACGACCAGGAGCTTATCTGCGTGGTGTGCCAGGTCTCCAAGCAACACCGAGGCCACAACCTATGCCCCATCGACGAAGCCGCATCTGATCTGAAGGTGCCCCTTCGCTAGTTTCTCTATCTGTTCCAGTTTCATTTCCGCTCTAGTTGCACATTTGCTATTTTTTATTTTTATATTTTGCAGTAGTTTTGTATCTTATGCAGTGTGCACCTGCAGAAGTATGTATTCTCAGTGGCAGGTCATTTGAGAAATACATAGAATGCCCATATGATTTTTTTTTGTTGTTGTTCCTTTATCTTCTGGATTTTAGACTAAAAGTTTGTCATGTCACATGTTTCTTTTTAAATGTGTTAAGAATGTCTGTTGCTGGCATAAATCCAAAAGGGACATCACTCAGATTCCGAAGTAAATTCCATCAAATTCCGCAAGGAAAAACAAGTTCCTCCAGGCTGATTGTACAGTGAACCTCTCCATCTGGATTCCAGTCTATATTAACTCAGACCCGAAAAAAGAAAGTTGATAAGCAGGACAGTTCGGGCAGCCAGAGTCAGGATTCAGTTCTTTATTAATCTACAGTGCATTGACTGCAAGTCCATCACTAGAGGGAGGAACACAATGAAACCAGCCTGATACAGCCAGTTAGGAATCATTTCTGCATGATTTGCATGAAATTATTAGCGTAATTTTGGGGTAGGAAGTTAACAGGACTTGGTTAACAGGCCGGTGATTGTCAGTTGGCCGACCATCGTGCTGATGCCGGAATGCTCTGCCTGTTTCAGGAGGAAGTTCAAATCTGTCTCAAGCCACTGGATCAGAAGCTGGATTCTTTTCAGAAAATGAAACAGCAGTGCTTGAAAACATCCGAGCACATACAGGTGGAACAAAGTCAACTGCCATGCCAAACGATCACACAATCACACAGTAACACTGTTACAAAACAACTGTTTATGTAAGTTGTGTCACTGTTAACAAATATAACTACACACCTTTTATGTTATGTTATTCAATAACTCCAGAGCCAGGCTCGTCAAACAGAGGTTCAGATAAGGAAGACGTTTGAGGAACTCCATCACTTCCTACGGGTGGAGGAGTCTACGAGAATCGCTGCCCTCTTCAACGAAACAGAGCTGAAGAGTGTGATCATGAATGAGAAAATCGATCACCTGACCAAGAAGATGACATCACTCTCTAACACCATTCGGGACATTGAGAAGCAGATTGAAGCAGAGGACATTTCATTTCTCAAGGTGAAAAGGATTTCTCTGGAATGCTACATTCCCTTAATGTTAACCTTCTGTGCATTTCATGCGATGAGTTGCTTTTGTGTAAGAGCTCAGACAAATTTCCATAATTAAGTGCCTTCTGCTTCACCTGATCTCAATTTTAATTTGACTTACACGCCATTGTACGTCTGTTTTTCCAGGCCTATAGGCAAACCAAAGGAAGGTAGGTAGACTCCCTACTCTTCTCTTTTAATTTTTTTGTAAGACCTCCAACACCTTAGTGTCACTGACTGTGTCCTGTTACTGCAGGACTAATTGCACACTGCAGGACCCAGAGCCAGTTTTAGGGGCACTGATAGATGTGGCCACACATCTGGGCTCCCTGAAGTTTAAAATCTGGGAGAAGATGCTGGATACAGTGCAGTACAGTAAGTACTGGGAATTAAGTTGGAGGGAAACTGAGGTTGTGAGTTGCCCATTATTAGCAAACTATCTGCTAAAATACACAAGCGCAGGGCTAATATAAGCACTTTTTTTGCGTGAGTAAAGTGCACAGATTTTCCCTGAGTTAGCAATTATCTCTCAGACAGGTTATTTCGTTTTTGACTATTAGGGTGTAAGATACAATATTTAGCCATTATTTTATGCATGATATTGATAATACAGTAAAATCTGGTGCCTTTTTTTCGGCTGTGTCTTGAGGGACTGAATGTTCCTCATTCACTCACTCAGTGAGAAGCTCCCCCATTATGATGGAGATACCTAGTTTCACCACCAGGTGGCAAAAATAAGGTCAACAGCATAATCGCGATCATCTCGCGGACAAATGCCTGTTCGTTTCTTGTTGCTTGAAATTCTTCCTCAGCTCCAGTGACTCTGGACCCCAACACCGCGGCCTGCTGGCTGTCTCTGTCCGATGACCTCACGGTCATGCGTTACCATGGAGAGCAGTCGCAAATCCCGGACAACCCAGAGCGCCGCAGGCAGTGCGTGCTTGGGGCCGAGGGCTACACCAGTGGCAGGCACGGCTGGGAGGTAGAGGTGGGGAACAACACCAGCTGGTATATTGGAGTTGTGAAGGAGTCTGTCGGCAGAAAAGGGGTTGTGGACACGAACCCGACTCAGGGTTATTGGGTCTTAGGTCTGAGGGACGGGGAGCTGTATGGAGCATGCGCCCAGTCCCACTCCCCCCTCAAACTGAAGAAGAAGCCCCAGAGGGTTAGGGTGGCGCTCAACTATGAGAAAGGACAGGTGTCCTTCTTCGACCAGAGCGACACGTCACACATCTACACCTTCAAAGAGAAATTCACAGAGAAGCTGTTTCCCGGTTTCTCGCCCAGTCAAAGTGAAAAGGGACGAAATGCTGAACCTCTGAAGATCTGCCCGGCCAAGGTGTCAATAGTAAAGATGTAATCCCGCACTCAGCGATTTTAACGATTCGTTTGCATTACAATGATTCAGATTTCTATGATTTGATTTGCAGATAAGCTTTTAGATTTTTCTGTACACAAAGTGGGTGTCAAAAATAAAAATAAGACAACTAAGATATACACACATTATGTTTCTGCAATTGCGCAATGTAATGTAGGTGCAATAAAAGCATGACATTATATTGTTTTTATGTATGCACATATATAAGCAGACATGACATCGTGTTTTCCTGTACATCAGAAAATACTCCATACAGTTGAAAAAGTAAAATTTTCGTGATGGTAAAATTAGGTGGAGGTAACTAAAATCTTCTGGGATTTATAACAAACAACAAAAGAGCATATTGAAGTGTTTTGTTTTGCTAATTTCTATCAGCAATAAACTCTTAAGATAATTAAATAGTCTTTTGTCTTGTCTCTAAATATTACTGAAATGCCACAGGTGAAAAGTCAACATCAGTATTATTAAGGATTGTTAACACTTGGATGGATATACAAAGAGGTCAGAGCTACAATGTAATTGCTGCATCACTGGGATCAGTTCCATATTCATGAATAGAGCAGTGCACGTAACTGTACCTTATTTTTCTGATGCTTTCTACTAGAACCCCCCTTCTATTCTGATGAATTATTTTTTTTGCTCCATTCCCTGTCCTCTAAAAAAACTCATCCCCAGGAATATCCCTTTAATTCTAGCGCACAAGCAAGAATGTCAGTAAGCCAGATAAGGTTGTTGACTGTCCTCGTGCGCAAACATGCACAGGGACGTGCGCGTAACTGAGAGGGAAGTATAAAAAGGGCCCACACAGCCTGACCACAGTAGACAGACATCTTCCAGAGCTCTTACTCACATTAGCCTTCTCTTGACACTGGTCTTCGCCACGATGAAAGTCTGGTTAGTGCTTCTTCTGCTTCTGCCTCTGTGCACAGGTAAGATTTTCTGCACCCCGTCCTTCGCCAGCAATTTTAAACTATTTTTACAGCACTCTGAGTCTCAGTGGGATCTCTCAATGTCATGGTGTAGTGGTTCTGCCAGAGGCAGTAATACTGCTTCTGTTTTTAACGGTCTCCTCCAAGTTTGCTTCAACAATCATGCTCTATATTTCTTTGAGCCAGACATGCTCTAGATTGTGCAGCTGAAAGCCAAGCAGCCTCTCTTTTTGAACTAAGACAGCACCTCGTAATACTGGCCGTACAGGGAACAATTTGTGACCGAGATGGAAGCCAACCCCAAAGCTTCATCAGAAAAGTCACTCCATCAAATAAAAAAAACGATTGAGATCGAGGACTCCAGGGGGGAGGACAGAAGCATACAGACCGGCTTTTCCTCATCTGTTGCCTGCATGCATTTCTCTCTCACACAGCACAATTCCAAATTGAGTGCTATGGCGAAGACCATCTATTTGTGAGAAATCAGTTGCTCCAGTGCAAAAGCAAAGTTCGCCAGGTCTGCTACACAAAAGGTAAGACAAGGAGCACAGCGACAATGTACACTATGGCATGAAGTGACTGAGCATTTGTTTCTCACTGATTTGCAACAAAAGGCAACCATTTGGGCATTTTCTTCCACAAAATGAGGAACTCACACAAAAAGAGGAAATCACAGAAACGTAGGAAGACAAAGAATTGAAACTAACATGACTCCAAATTAAAAACAGATGTTAATTGAATCCGGATCAGGATTGAACCCATCTTCCAGCAACATCAACAGCTCATTTTACTGACCAAAATGTGTAGTCTTCTAAGGTATAACTGCAAAAATAGACGATTAGGCTTGTAGATCAGATTTATGATTGTAGAATTTTTTCTATTCTGTGGATAAACTGGAGATCTACGAGCTAAACTTACCCAGACCAGATCATATACTGTAGATCAGTAATAGACCTTCTGATCATGTTGGGGAACATTAATAAATCCTTAAGTTTTGAAATAAACCAATCAGAAAGTGACCTCCGCTAGAAGGGGTTGCTGATGTTCCTGAGGCATGGCGAAGGTACTGTATTTTTATGTTTCAGGGGCTGTCAAGTGTGTTTCTGCTTATTAGCTGTCAATGCTCTGTATTACTGAAATGGGGAAGGGTGCAGATTGTTTAAAATATTTGGGACTTGGGATGTGGCATTATGTGATAGTCCAAGGTCAACATGCTCCACTGCAAGGTCAAGAGGACAAAAAATGTTGGGCTAAAGAGGTGAGATTATTTCGTAGGTGCTATTAATGTGCTATTTTGCACAGACAGGAGAGGAGACAACAGTGTTTTGAAAAGGGTGTAGGGTTATTAGCTGCTGGGTGTGTTGCTGGCTGCACAGCAGTCATGGTAATAGAGGTTAGTAGCAGGTCATTGGCTGATGTGATGTATTTTTTTCTTGCTGCAGTTAATGGGGACAAGGGTTGCACCACTTTGGACTACTGCCAAAGGCCAGGCTGGACTTGCTGTGAAAAGAACCGCTGTAATGACTAATCCAGGGACAAGGGGGCGCCAGAGTGCCAGAGTGCACCAAACACAGCTGACAGGCGTTCAGACTGCCGCGTGGATCCCTTCCCTCGTTCTCTCCGCCTCGTTTTCCCCTCCTCCTCTGTAAACCCGACTGCAGCTGTCAGGGGCAGCCTGCCCATGGCAGCCACACAAAAATAAAGCTTCGCGCCAGGCGACCCACGCGTCTCCGCCTGTGATGTCATAGGCACGCCCAGAAGGGGGAGGGGGGGGGGGGGGCGGTCAGTTCCACAATGCATCTGCGGGGACTTAACCTCTCAGCCAGACTGGTGGAGCTGTGTGTCAGCCTAGAGTAAGCTGTATAGGGGCCGGTTGTTGACAAAAAGTAAAGTATAAAAAAGGGCAGGTCAGTGATTAAGATTCCAGGCCCAGCAGAGCCTGGGTGGGGAGGCCAGACATGCTGGGCAGGGGTCATGCTGGGTAGGGAGGTCAGTCACGCTGGGTAGGGAGGTCAGTCGCGCTGGGTAGGGGGACAAACCTGCCTTCAGCCTCTTGCCTGCAATAAACACAAATGTGCTACGGCCTTTACACTCTTCAGTCTCTGCCAGCCAGGTTATTTATGTCGCAATGCACTGGCAGCGACACACACACACACACACACACACACACACACACACACACACACACACACACACACACACACACACACACACACACACACACACACACAGCGCTGCTGAGACAGCACAGACCCAGCCAATGTTTACTCACACAGAGGTCATCTGCCTGCAAGCCTCGTATACAAACACATGTACAAAGACCACGACCACACACACACACACACACACACAAACACACACACACACACACCCTTAGAGAGGGAGGGGGACATAGATAGAAGGGGACAGAGAGAAATAAATCAAAGGGATGATGCAATGATTGCAATGCAAACTGCCAGTAACCAGGGATCTTGATCTTTGGGGTATTTAGTTAATGACTAAAGGGTAAATACTTTAAATAAAATAATTAAACAAATGAACAAATACAAAAATTTCTACATCGTCCGGGAAACAGCCACAGCTCAATTTCTAATTAAAGTGAGGCTGCTGGGCAGCTTGCCCTGATAAGTTGCCGTGGCAGCGTGTGGACGGCGGATTACACCACCAAGTTTCATGGGGGTTGGGGCTGTGTTTGTGCAGAGCAGGCCAGGGTGCATGCGTTTGGGAGCTACCAAACACCATTCCCCCCCTCCCCATCTGAGAGGCGCCTGCACTGATGCCAGAGCCCTGAAAGTGTAATCACGTTTCCGAAAAGCACGGAACAGAAATAGAAAGAAAAAGAAGAAAAGAAAACATGACATTCAGTTTTTTTTTTGTGAACGTCACAAAATCACCTATAATCTCATTCCTCATAGAAGATTGATTATTGAACATGAAATGGTAAAACAACAAAGTGACAACATCCTTATTTTTATTTTCTTTTTTTTAATAATCTTCAGTACTTTTCTGCCGTTTGACAGGAATGCATGAGAGACAGATCGGCTCAAACATCTTCACGTGAAAGCTTTTTCCCCCCATTCATATTTTAATGACACAAGTTTAATCATCACTGCGTTTTATTCTGTAGAATCATTGCTCTCTTTGTCAGTAAAGCTTCTGAACCACGTCACCCGGCCCGACAGGGCCACAGGAGGACCGTCCATCCGCCTCCTCTGCAGAGGCGTCAAAGCGCTGGCCAATCACAAAGGATCGTCCAGAACGTAGCCGAAAGAGAGAACCTCCCCCACCCCACCCCTCTGTACCCAGTTATGTGACATAATGTAAAACCCCACCCACCCCACCCCAACCCAAACATTCACAGCTCTGCTAGGAATTGGCTGAAGACTGAACATTCAGATCCTTCTGTGATCCTTTTTTTTTTTTTTTTATTTCTCCATGGTACTTTTTAACTTATTTGATAAATTTTGAATACTAGCCAAACTCACAAACAGCCACAGTACAAGCTCTTCAGGGTCAAACCCTGGGAGGGAGGGGGGACAAATTAAATAAAACTGTGAGAGATGGGCACACGTTCCGAGCAGACACCAGGACACCCTGTGCCCGCTGAAGTAGTGCATGATGGGATATCAGGCTCGTACCATCCAGCACATCGCTCGTTTCCCCAGCAACGTCATAGCCGGGCGTGGTGCAGTATCGGTATGCAATTAGACCGCAGGTAGAGAGTCTCACATCCTATTTTGGATTTCTGCCAGCGTCTAATAAGATGACAAGGTGAGGTGTGCTGGTGTCCGTGGCTACGTGTCGCCCATCTCTCTCAGAAAGAACATGGGGTACGAGGGGGTTCCGCCCAACCCCTTCTACCCTGACATCCCTACTTCCGACACAGACAATGTAGCAAGGCAATTCATCTCAGACACATTCAAGCATTTTGTCTACGGCTCGCCCCCCAGAGCTGACCACTGCCGTGGCCCATGGAGGCAGGCGAAAGGTCACTTAGAAACTACCATACTGACCGGAGCAACGACCCCAGGGAGGCCACGCCTCCTTCCCACTGCCACACCCACCCCTCTGTTTGGACACGCCCCTTCCATCCCATCACCACAGCACTGTTTTTGTTTATTTTCATTCCAAAGGTTCTTCCCGATCATCGCTCCCCACTGCCAAAATCAGAATTACACAATTTCGGCGCAGTTGAGGGTCACAGCGGGTCGGTATGATTAAAAACATTTGGAATGCTGCTGTGAATGATTAAAAACTGATTTCCTACATGCTTTGCTTTGAAACATTAAACTGTTTTTCTGGGAAGTGGTGGATTTTGACAACAAAAGTGATTTTAACATCACTGAATAAAACAGATATATACACACAGGCATACCATTATATACAGAAAATAGCCACACCTGAATGTACAAAGAGGAGAGCAAGGACAACTGTGGAGCTGGACCCAGGCTAGCAGGCCTAGATCAGGCTCTGACTGGCTTTCATTTATTTTTTCATATTTTTGTAAGGACTAACTTGGGACAAGTCAACCCGCTACAAATTTACAGAGAGGACAAACGGTGCTTTAGTCTGCCCAAGGAAATCTAAGGACATAAAAAAACTCTTGTAACTAGCAGAGCAGTCGGCGCCTATGCTACCTTGTGCTAGCCTGGTTCCAGGGCAATCAGCCACAGAGCTTTCTTTTTCTCACCGTATCTCGCTTACAAAGAGAAACAGCGCCCCCTGTAGCTTGGAGATGGCGGTGGCATGATGGGAAGATGGAGGAAGGGGTCGAAACATGTCCTGACTTTGCTGGGGTCGGCTAAAATCAACAATCGGCTTTGTGTAGTCGAAGGCATGGCTCTCCGGGAATCAGCTCCTTTTCAAACTGAACATAATCAATAAAAAATACTGAAAAAAATGACTAAAAACATTCCCTGGACAGAACACAAGTATTTCACTGGGAAACATTCTGAAAATGATCACATACACAGAAAAAAAGAGGTTCTTTGAAGATCAGCTGGAAAGGTTGGTGTTTCAATCGTATGAGCAGCACAGCACATAGCATGAATCTGCCGCATGCTGGGAGTCTCAGCACTGAGCCTATCGTACGCCCGTCACCATATTCAGCCCTCAACTGACATCCCGTCTGCCTGGCAACGGGGTCTCCTCTCCCAAAACACTGACCTCATGCATATCCTTCACCTGCTACGTCCCTCCCGTCACATCTCAGTGCAAGCAAACAAACATCCTCTATCACAACACCCCATGCCTTCTTACTAAGTTACTGTATCAAGCAGTCTTTAAAACAGAAAAGAAAAAAAAAACCTTTTACCCTGGCCATGTGTAGCCAATCACTACGCTGCCCTGAAACTTGTCAGCAATCTTCTCTATTAGCTCCGCAGGTTGGTAACGCATTAACGCATTAACTATTAACATCATTTCTTGGCAACTTGATCAATCACATGACTGTTCCTTGCAGCCCAGCCAATCAAGTCATTGCTGCCATGCAGCATGTATCCCGTCAGTCCATAACTCCATACAGGAGTATGGCAGCAACACACCCACATCACACACACAGAGTACACACCACTTCCAGAATCCCAAAAGAACCCTTTTCTTTAAACATCATCATCATCTCTCAATAGACCTGCATCAGATACCAGCGCGTTCCCATATGGGGGAAGGGGTGGGGGGGGGGGGGGGAAACAAGGTTTCGGGAGAAAGGGGTCTCCTTCCTCCGTCCGGGCTGGCCGTGTTCCTGGCGGGGTAATCCTGAGATTCTGCGGAGGGGAATGACACCTGGGACGCCATCCGGAATGACACAGGTGTGTAAACACCGGCTCACACACTTAAGACTTCTTAAAAAACGTCTCAGTCCAAAAAAAAAAAAAAAAAAACTATCAAAAAAGAACAGAAGGTTTCAAATCAGTTTAAAAATATTTCAGTCCAGAAAAGAGAGAAAAAAACAGTCTCTAATCAACCCTAAAAAATGAGAAGAAAAATTGCATATTACAGACCCGCCCTCAGAAAAAAAAGCAGACTTCTGAAGACCTGGAGAAGCCTGAGGCGTAGTTAAACGCAGACCGTTTCCGTGTACATCTGCAGGACTGGGCGGGGCTCAAACCCGCTCCACCGGTGCCGACTGGTAGGGGGGATCGCGTAAAAGTCATTTCTGACATCACTGTGTTTTAAACAAATAAAAAATAAAAGATCGAGAAACAAACAAGTACTAAAAAAAAAAACAAATGAAAGGTACAGAGTGAAAACTCTGAACGCTAGACATCATGCAGACACGCGGTCAGGGACCGTGGCCCTTGACCGTGGCCCTTGACCGTGACCGTATGACGGGGCTGGTCGATCTTTCATGTCGCTGATCACACGGCTGTGCTGCTCTGTGGAATCCAGCACGACTGGCGCCCACTAAGCCCTCGTTACCACGCTACACTGAAAAGCCGGCAAGCGAGCGAGCTTTTCCTTCATGAGAAGGAACGTGGCGAGAGAGTCTCTGAGCACAGATTAAAATACGATCATTATCTAAGGAGGAGACTATTCGGGAAATTTGCTAAACGTTCCAAATGTAACTGCAATTTTTTTTGTACTGCATATTTTAGAACTGTGCAGGACAGCCGAGCCAGTGAGCATCCTTTAACGCTGATGGCTGCGTGCTGCCGTGCGGCTGTTTTAAGCAGGAGGGTGAGCGGTGAGACACCGTGTGCTGAACGGGCCGGGGGACGTAACGGGAATCCACAGATACCCGCGGGTTGCAGGTTCACAGCAGGTGACATCGCACTGGGCCTCATCTTCCTGTCTGCCTCCTATCACACCCACGCCAGCCAGAGCAGACAGGGGACTACCTCTGCCCACCTTCCTTCAGAATTATACACTTATACACAGATGCTCATATTCATCTGTAGCTATGCACTGATGACCTGTGTGCGTGTATGTGTGTGTGTGTGTGTGTGTGTGTGTGCGTGTGTGTATATATGTGCATGTGTGTGGATGTGTGTGAGACTTCTAGAGGTAGAGCAGCTCCCCTATTCTTTTGCTTTTCCATTCATCAATAGAATGAGTAGAACTTCCTCCAGATAAAATAAAGTTAAAAAAGGAAATCAGAACTGAAAGCCAGCTTTTTCAGTTCAAACAAACCCCAGGTTCAGCATTCCCTTCAAAGCACAGGAAGCATCCACTTTCTCTCTCTCTCTGGATGCCAGTTTCTTCCTCAAAAATATATCTGTGTGTCTGACGGTATCTGAGTGTGTACCTGTGTGTGCTGCGGTGTCTGTTAGAGTCTGTGTGTTAGTGTCTGATCGTGTGTTTTTGAGTGTATTAGTGTCTGTGTGTTTTATGTGTCTGCTTTTTATCCATGCTTTAATCTTCAGTTTAATTACCTGCATCATCTAAAACAACAGGGATGTTCTCTCCTCAAACCCTTCACTCATAGACCTATAAAACACTAAACTGAGTATCCAGCCCATCTTTAGACCAAGCCCCCTTTTTTCCAACCAATCTGGAAATTAACAATTACTTCAAAACAAACAAACAGACAAAAAGAACATAAAAATAAAGATCAAAGAACCAGAAAAAAAAAAAAACATGAAACCCAGCTGCGCTCCCCTGGAAAGCACAGTTACATCAAACGGCCTCTAGGGGGAGCTCACAGCAGGACAGAGAGCGAACTCTGGGTTCTGGCTCAGGTTCTTACGAGGGTGGGGAGGGTGTGTGCCCGTCGCAGGGCGTGGCCGCGTCGTCATTCGGCTCCAGGCTGTCCTTGGCGCTCAGTGTGCTGTCGGACAGGGTGGGAGTGGTGTCAGAGGGGGGTGGAGAGATATCAGAGGGGGCGGGGTGGTGGCAGAAGGGGGTGGGGTAATGGAAGTTGGGGGCGGGGTAATGGAAGTTGGGGGCGGGGTAATGGAAGACGGGGGCGGGGTAATGGAAGACGGGGGTGTGGAGATAGAAGGGGGCGGGGTGTCAGGGGAGCTCTCCTGCTGTCCATTGGGCGTAGGCTCAGGAGGGGTGGGTGGGGGCGTGGTGGTGCCCGTGGGTGGGGAGGCCAGCGGGAGTGAGTTGGGTTCAGTGGGTGTAAGTGACTCCACTGGGGGTGGGGCCCCACCCCGGGGGGTGGAGTTTTGAAGCCCCTCCCCCAGGGTCATGCTCTCGCTTTGCTGTAAGGAGGGGATTTTCTCCACCAATCGCCACTGCATGATGCTGGTGTCCTTGCCGCCGGTGGACACCAAGTGACTGTCATTGTGCTGGAAGCTGACGTTAGTCACGTGACTGCTGTGGGCGCTGTACTTGTGACTCGGCGCCTGGGGGGAGAGCGAGAAAGCGATTAGCGATTAGCGGTGACGCCAATAAAAGCACGGCACAGCAACGACACTGCAGGGAGACAGTCGCTTAAATTACAGCAGCTGGACACTCTGTACAGTTACAGTAGGGCCGGGATGGAAAACCCCATTCCTAGAGGGCCAGTGTGCATGCATGTTTTTGGTTTCCACCAATTACCCCGGCTCAATTACACAATTAGCTGTGTACACCAATCCTGATTCACCAGCAGATTAACGTTTCACACAAGACCACAAGAACAGTCTCCAGCTGTCATGCGTGAGCACAGTAAGTTTAACCAAAACCAGATTTGGCAGGACAGAGTGCTGGCTCTGGCTTCTGTTCGGTCATTCTGAGTGACGGCTCACCTTGGGTCTGGAACAGGGGTACTGGAAGAGGTGCACTTTGCAGAAGTCGTCGGCCAGCGCGATCACCTTCCGGTTGTGGGACCTGATCAGCGCGTTGATGTCCGTCCCGTCCGAGCCCTCGGGCCACACCCCTGTCCGAAAAGAGACGCGGAGCGGGGTTCACACCCACACGTGGACGCGCGCGTACGCTTTCACACTCTCTCTGCGTTCAGCTCTAATGCTCTCCAGAAGATGGCGCTATAGTCGTGCCCCATTCCGAACTGTATTTTCTTGAGTGCAAAAAATCCAATATGGAAATGTGGAAGGTTCTGTGAAAAAATAACCCTGATACATCTCAAGCATTTTTTTGACATTTTCCTGTGGAAACACTTATCACACAGACGCATGCTTTCCAATAACTGCGGTTAGCCTTCCCGAATCTCGTCTGGCCACTGCAGTCAGAGGACGACCGCCATTTTCCTCCCAGCGTCTGCTCCCCGACACCTCACTTCCTCGCTATGCGGATCCCGTATCCCTCCTACACCGGCCAATGGCTGCTGTTCAGAAACCGTCCACCAGGGGGCAGGCTAGCACCCCAGACGCACAGAGCAGCTCCGCTCCCCTCGCCAATCAGAGATCGGTTACGTGTCTCTGGGGGACTATGGGCTTCACTTTCAGGTTCCCCCTCAGCCCTGGGGCTCAGTGCACTGGAATCCGAAAGTCAAGAGTTAACGGCTTTTCCAGCGCAGTAAAGAGCCGAGGCCTAATCCTTCCAGCAGGGCTCCCGAGTGTCAGGAAAACAATTCCAGGTGAGGGGGAATTAACATGTCAGCCAATGACAACAAATCATTTTGCTTTACTTTTATAAATCTGGTACAAAAATATGAAGAGGTGAAATGCTTATATATAAGTTCTGAGTATTATTATTATTATATTATTTTTTTTAAATACTGTGAGCATTTTGAGCACTGACTTTGATATCATACATGTCCCGAGCATTATGCGCGATTCCAGTTTAAAGGCTTTGGCAGTGCTAAAAGTCATCATAACAAAAAGGCTTGTATGAATTTGAGGAGTAAGAAAGAGAAAGGAAGGACCAAAATAAAGAAAAAGAAAAAGAAAGAGGGAAAGGGAGAGGGAGAATTCCTGATGGTGTTTAACAGTGCAGTGAGATTGAGGCCCCCACTACCATCCGACCACAGACTGTCTGGCGCAGGCAGTCCCACAGAAACACTAAAATACCAGCCCTCATATAAGAGAAAAGCGTACCCCCACAGGGGAAAACCCAATCCAGTATCCCCCCCAGTAACACACAGGCACACACAGAGTGCACTCACACGCATACAGAAACACACAGACACACACACACGTGCACGCGCGCACACACACACAAAGTGCGCTCACGCGCACACACGCACGCACACACGCACGCACACAGAAACAAAACAAACAGCCCACCCAAAGCTCAAAACGCTTCCTTTGAAGGCTGGGACACAGCGCCTTCATAGAGCTTGGCAGGCTTACAATAAGCATTCAACAGTCATTTATAACTGCCTATAACCATTGGGAAAACATTCATATCTTCTTATAAACACTCAACTACAACTTCATTACTGCTTATAGGCAGTCAATAAACATTGGAAACTGCTCATGAATACAGCCAGTAGAAGATGACTCACAAGTGGGTTTGAACAGTTATTAAAGCTTGCATGTTAAAGATTTGATTAATTAAGCAGGCCTCGTGTGAGTGGCGTTTTTCGAATCACAGACTGTTAAAGGTGCACTTCCTGCGGGACGGCAGGACTGACCGAAGACGTGGAAGCCCAGCACGCAGGTGTACGTGGCCCAGTCGATGTCCTTGCACTCTGAACGATTCCGGATCAGCTTGCAACCGTTTGGAATGTCCCCTGTGAGGGAGGGAGAGACAGAGAGAGAGAGAGGGAGAGAGAGGATAATCACCACCATGGGATTCACCAGCATCAGATTATTAGAGCACAAACCATTTCTATTTTAGTTTGTGCATACGTGTGTGTCTGTCTGTCTGTCTGTCTGTCTGTCTGTCTGTGTCAGCGCATGCTCACATGTGCGTGCATGTGTGTGTGTCTGAGTGTGTGCATGCACATGTGTGTGTGTGTATGCGTGTGTCTGTGTGTGCATGCACATGTGTGTGCGTGTGTGTGTGTGTGCATGCACGTGTGTGTGTGTATGCGTGTGTCTGTGTATGTGCGTGCACATGTGTGTGTGTGTGTGTGTGTGTGTGTCTGTGTGTGTGTGTCTGTGTTTTGCATGCACATGTGTGTGTGTATATGTGTGTGCACACATTTGTGCATTTCTATACGCTTGCATGAGAGTGCACTCACATATCAGCGTGCTTAATCGGTAGTGTATAATATTACGCGGGTGTCACACAGACATACATTTAAAGGGCTGAAATATAAGAAGCTGCCAGCTGGTAGAGCCATGCGGATATGCTGGGAAAGCGTTTAGCCACTCACAGTAAAGGATTTCATAGTCTCCTGAGTTGGACATGATGAACTTGTTGTCGGGGGACCAGTCAAGATGTGTGATGTAGCTGGAATGTCCCTGAGACAAAGGAAGAGCAGACAGATTGACGGTTACTCCGAGCGTGCTCTACCTCACGAGGCTCAGCATGCTGATAAAAGTGAAATGGAGGAGGCGGGAGAGGAAAAACAGACAGGGAGAAAGCGCTGGTTACAGAGCTACATAGCCCCCGTGTTGCTAAAATGTTGGTGGAATCTTTGTGAAAAATGATTATGTAAATAACCTATCAAGTACATTTGATACGAATACAGGTTTTGAGGGGCAGAACAGGAGGAAGAGATAGGGAGAGGCAGGGAGGGGGAGAAGGAGAGAGAGAGCGACTGAGAGGCTGATCTTTCCCACTCCTCCATTATCCCTCTGCTTTTCTGTCTGTCCTCTCCCACTCTGGGTCAGAGAGGAATCTGCTTGCCTGTCTTGGCACTTTGCATGGTTTGCTTGGGAGTCTGCAGGCTTGTGTCCAACACACACACACACATCACACACAGACACAGACACACACAACACACAACACACACACACCACACACAGACACACACACACACACACACACAAGAATGTCTGTGACGTTGTGCCAAGCCTGACTCAGACACTTCCCAGCTGCTGTGCTTGCATGTGCACACAGACACACTGCACTGACACAGTGAACACATCTGTACATCAAACTACTGTATATCACCTCTATATGTACATGCATATACACACACGCACACATGCATACATACGAACACACATACACATGTGCACATGCACACACACAAATACACACACACACACACACGCATACACACGAACACACATACACATGTGCACATGCACACACACAAATACACACACATACGCACACATGCATACATATGAACACTCATACACGTGTACACACACACACACAAATATACACACACACACGCATACATACGAACACACATACACATGTGCACATGCACACACACACGCATACACACGAACACACATACACATGTGCACAGGCACACACATGCACGCACGCACGCACACACACACATGCTCACACGCACATACACATCTGTGCTGCCATCCTGCCTGTGCAATACCCTCAGACACCCTCCTCCTGCTCGCTGATATTAAAGCACAGCTTGTGTTAATCTCACGAGGGGCTCTGCTCTAGACTCCCAAATCCCTGGGAGGCCCCAGCCACGAATTATGCCAGCCCCAATAAAAGCACAAAGTCACATTCCCACAACTTTAATTACGTCTTTGTTCCTACTCAAACGCTCAAGCCTTTCAATATTAACACAGAGGGCGAAAGAAAAAGGAACACTTTCTATCCTTTCGTTTGCGGTCCTTTGAATCATTTTCCTGTTTTTCGTGCTGAGGTAAGACTTCTCGCCCGAGTGCCCGGCGCTCTCTGGCACCACCGGGCAGTCCTGTGCCACGATGGCTTGGCCAAACTGTCACATGACCCATGCGCTTTCGCCAAGACATCAGCCAGACAGAAACACACAAACTCCATGCAAGGACCTCCACTACGAAATTTATTACATTGATCTTACCATGACACAACACACAGTTAAACAGAACTTGAGTGCGTGTGTGTAAACAGCCAATCAGGACCTGCCCAAGTCTGCATGTAAATAAAATGACTTGGCCCTGACTATGACTGCACTTGGATTCACCTGGACTGAACTAAACCAACATCACAACTCAGCTCCAGTTAACACTGTTTGCTCTGACTTGACCACAATCACATGACCTACTGTTAATGATCCTGTTTTAGTGTTTGCTCTGACTTGACCACAATCACATGACCTACTGTCAATGATCCTGTTTTAGTATTTGCTCTGACTGGATAACAATCACATGACCTACTGTTAATGATCCTGTTTCATCTTCAAACTAATATTAAACAAGATTCAGTTCTTCTCCCAATCTGGAACATCTAGTTGCATATGCCATCTCTTCTCTGTAATGCCTTGCGCCAATTTGGAAGAATGCAGAAAAGCATGTGCTCTCCTACAATTTATGTTCCGCTGCCAGACGCCCCTCTCCAAGCCATTGGCCACCAGCTCGACCACACGGTCATCACACGGTCGTCACATGAGAGAGGCACGTTTGACACGCAACTGGAGCAGGCTCCTGGTCCACCAGAGGAGGGCGCCACCGCATGGTCGGACACGTGCGGCTCTGCAGACTGAAACCCCGCCTCCCTGAGCGAGGCACGGCAGAGGGGTGTGTGCGGTGCGGGGTGGGGTCGGACTCACAGTGCACTTCCCGTATCTGCTGTACTTCCTGCCCTTGTCCGACACGGTGTAGAGGTAAATGAAGTTGTCGTGTGATCCCACTGCCAGCAGGGTGCCATCTGAGGAGGAGGGCAGAGGATTGTGGGTGATCCTTTCATTCAGTCTCTTTACAGCAGGAATGACAGCGAGGACAGTGGCATGGCAAGGAGGGTAAGGGGGTAAGGACTCCACCTACCCACAGAGTAGCGCATGACGGACAGCTGCTCATTCCCGTCTGTGTGGATGGCTACCAGGTCCCTCGTCTCAGCATCGAGAGCATACCACCTGGTGGAAGGAGAGGGGGGAGAGCTCACACTGAATGCAATACACATGCTGAATTGCATCATACTGTAAACTATTCCTGTCACCCCACTCCATGCTGGTACAGAGACCACAGCTACTGTATGAGGCTTCAATCCTTTACATTGTCTACTGTTTGAATGTTCCACTGCACTACTGCATGAGGGTTCTACTGTTTGAATGTACTACTGCACTACTGCATGAGGGTTCTACTGCTTGAGTGTTCTACTGTGTGAGTGTTCCAATGTATGACTCTTCAACTGCTAGTGTTCTGTGGCTGCTTTACTCTGTGAGAATCCTGCTGAATAAGTAGAACTGCAGTGGAGCTGCACAGAAGCCTGCAGACTTACTTTCCTGAGTGAGTCCCGATGGCCACTACAGAACCACTGGGGTGGAAGTCTGCACAGTGTCCGTGCTCCTGAGGGATGGAGAAAGCAGGAGGATGAGACGGAGGAGAAAAGAGGGAGAGAGATGGAGGACAGGAGTGAGAAGAGGAGAAAGGGACGAGGAGTCACAGGAAGCAAAAGAGGAAAGAGTAGAAAACATGTAGGGATAGGAGAAGGGAAGACAGAGGGAGAGGGGAGGAGGAAAGAATTTATGCATGTATGGATAGAGGGAAGGGCAAAAAAAGATGAGGTGGGAGAGAGGGGGAAATGAAGGACAGATGGGAGAAGGGGAAGCAGAGAGAAAAAAATATGAAGGCATGGATCGATGGAGGGATAGAGGGAGAGAGGACACAAAAATTTCAGTAACCTTTAGTCAATATTAGACAAAATAAAGCTGCAGACTATTAACCACCCTGGAACATGCACAAGTCATGTGACAGACTTAAGAGACTCAGTTGTAGGTGCTTACATCCAGAAGCCTGGTCCATTCCAGGGAGTGGTCCACAGAGTTCCAGAGGCACACCTGTCTGTCCTGAGCACAGGTGAGGAACAGGTCCTTGAAGGGGTGCGAGGCCAGCCCCCACAGCTCATCCGTGTGACCCTGAGGAGGCGGAGTTTAGGGTTAGTGACATCATCGCTCTGATGGCGGGGCCAGGAGAAACAAGAGGGAACAAGCCTCTTTCACAGAGAGAGGAAATCACTTAGGGACAGACACACAGCGCAGAGCGGAACGGCTTCAAAGGGCCCCGTTGCCAAAGTTGAGAGGCTGAAGGGGAATTTGACAGGCATTTGCTTATTTAAACTGCAAAACGCCAGAAAATCACTCCCTTCCCCTCTCCCCCATGTACGACAGCTCGAACGCTCCGTCTCCTGATATAATGGCTCTCTTCTGCGCTCGGTCAGGAAGGAAATGAGTCGGAACCAACGAGCTGGGATGGGCGCTGGACGCACTGCGCAGTCCCAGGATCCCTTTCATCTGCTCCCACCCTCCATCCCTGTCCCCTCTTACAGTAGGAAACGCTCGGGGAGTGTGCTGCACAGGTAGCTGTAGCTCTTCCCCGGCTCTACACCACCAGTATTCTGCACAGGCTCCTCACCTGTGCTCCTGACTACCTGTGTACACACTACTGCTTCCTGTGAAGCAAACTACCTGAGTGCGAGTCCCATTGCTCATGTACAAGACTGTGAGAACAGTAACTGAATACCAAACATGCCTGACTATCTGGGTATAAGCTATATACAGGCATGTTCTGCCAAAAACTTCATAGTCAACCACCAGTCTACAATATCCACCAAACTGTCCATGTGCACAGCCCAGCTACACACATACTTGCATACTCCACGGTCTTGTTTGAGCTGTAGCTACTCAGACAGTGGAACAGTGATATATTTCTGTGCTCACTATACTGAAGAGGAAGCATTAGGGGACATGGGGGAAATACAGAGTGTGGAAGAGTGGAGAGAACAGGACGTTCCCCTCACCTGCACTTCCACTTGGAAACCATCGTTAAACGTCCCCCTCAGGATGAAGTTGCGCGACGTGCCCACCAAAAACTGCTCCCCCTTCCCCTCGGCCACCGCTCGAATGGTTCCATATTGGTCAGGGACCTGTAAGACCACAGGGAAGAGGAGAGGGAGGGAGGAGCTGAAGATCATTTTAATGGACGAGGGAGTGCGTGCACTCTTCGGGGCATGCATATGTGTTTACACTTGAGTGTGTGTGCATGTGTAAGTATATGTGCATGTGTGTGCACATGTCTGCAGTATGTGCAAGAGTGTATATGCGCAAATACAAGTGCATGCGCCCATATGTGAAGGTGTACACGTGTACGCATGCCTGTGCGCATGCAGCAGCATTAAGGGTCCCTCTCTACCTCGATGTCTCTCTCAGGGTTCAGGTCGTGGTCCCACAGGATGATCTTGTGGTCCTTCCCCCCTCCCGTCAGCAGGGTGCCGTTCCTCATCTGACACAGGGTGAACACGCTGCCGTCGTGCCCCTTGATCTGACGGCTGATCTGGTACGCGCCTGTGGGAGGAGCCACAGGAGGAAGCAGGGGCGGAGTCAGGGGTGAGACACAAAGCAGACACGCACAGACACTAACACGGGTTTTTTTCCCCTTAAAATCTAGCTCAGACAGAATTCTATATCACAAATGCATGGAGTATGGCATTTGATCAAGGGCAGCGTAAACACTAAAATACACAGTAAAACAAGAAGCAGGATACAATAACAAGAGACCTGACCCTCACCGTACCCCACAAAGAAAGAAAAATAGAGGGGGAGAGGTGAGAGAGGAGAGCAGAGCGGAGTGACTGCACAGCGACTCACAGCCCAGACTTCTGGGAGTAAATACCAGAAATACTTCACAGTCATTAATGTGGTTTATGGTGGGAATTCAAGACAGGCACTCTCTTGTTTCCAGGACCGCAGCATGTGCTGAGGAGAATCATGAACGTGTGTTTGTGTGTGTGTGTGTGTGTGCGTGCGTGTGTGCATGTGTGTGTGTGCGTGCGTGCGTGCATGGTATGTGTGCGTGACAGTGTGTGTGGTGCATTGCGGTGTGTGTGGTGTGGCTATGGTTGTGCGTGTGTGTGTGCATCAGGGTGCATGTGTGTGTGTGCATTGCACGTGTGTGTGTGTGTGTGCGCGTATGTGTGTGTGTGTGTGTGTGCATTGCATGTGTGTGTGTGTGTGTGTGCATGTGTGTGTCTGTTCACCACATCTCTCCTGTGTACTGCCCCTGCATTAGCACTGACGCTGTGCAGATAAAGCAGATCCTGCAGCAGGGGAAGCCTGCTGGTCAGGGTCAGAAGTACAGGGGGCTCCCCCTTCCTGCACCAGCCCCAGAGCCTCACAGCCAGTAAGCCCTAGAATTCCAGAGCCCCAGAGCCCGAGAGCTCCTGAACTCCAGAGGTTCAGAGCCACAGGCTGGTTTCACACACACACACACACACACACACACACACACACACACACACACATACAGACACCGCTCTATAGTGCTGCAAAGTTCAGCACAGCCCAACCATTTTGCTAAACTGGTCCTGGCCCAGCAGAGCCTCTGCCTCTAACTCAACCAAACTGGCACAGTTTCCAAAGGCAGCACTGGGGAGCTCTCCAAAAAGCTCAAATTTCAACATCAAACACCATCAACCTTCCCTGCTGGGGTCGTCTGCCACTGTCGCCATAACAGTGAGGACAGTAAGTCAATGATGAGAGATGACTGTGGCTTTTGTCTTCTGTGTTGTATTAAAATACGTGTACGTAAAATATCAAATATAAAATGAGCAACAAAAAATACCCTATGTCCTTAAGGCTAAACAAGGAACATTTCTGTGTTTCTCATTACTGTGATAAAAGGAAAACCAGGGAAAGAAAGAAAACAGAATTCAAGAGGATCTAAAGAAACAGGGGTGCTCACGGTAACAGGCATGACGATGCAGAACTGAAACTACTGCTAGGACATGGAGGCGAATGATACAGAGCTAAACCCAAAAGGAAATCATGCCATCCACAAACAAGAGTGTTCCCCAGGTCAGTTTTTATGAATACACAAGAGATTTGGAGCAGTTAAGGGTAGGATATGGGCAAACCGGTCTCACTTTTGGTACAAGATGAAGGCAGACCCTTTGATCCATCTCATAAACTGCACATTGCAGTAATAGCAATAAAGATTTCCAATACTCTTAAAAAGCTTCCCGATGCATATTTTTAAGTTATTCATATCATATAGTATTAATAGGGCCCCTTCAAGCAAAAGCACCATACCTTCACATTATTTTTAAACTTCATTCAACAAGCAAAGAAGTGCAGCGGTACACATCAAGCAACGGTGTCTTTGGATCAGCTTGCAGAGAGTTGTTAAATCAGGGCCCACTTATTTAAATTTTCAGGCGAAGCACAGAGTCAGCGCCCTATCAAACTGGCAATCGTCTACAATACAGCCGAGCGAGCAGCACAGGCAGAGAGCAGCTGGCACAGCACAGAACGAGCAGGACAACAAGGCCAGCAGGAAGGCCGTACGGGCAATAGGGGGCAGAGTTTGACCTTGATAAAGAAGACTGTGCAGGAAGAGAAACAGGAACTGTTCTGCACAAATATTAACTTTGGAACCACAGGTCCAGATACAGAGCGCCCAGGAGGCTAGTGTGTCCCAATGCATTTGCATTGACAGCAGAAATATGCGCTGCTAACTGCTCATTTCCCCGTGTCTATCTGCCCATCCAAACAACAGTGCGTCCGCAGATCTTTAATGCCTGTCAATGCAAATGGCATAAGACCTTAGCTCACTGCTCTTGCATCACTGAACACCACACCCACCCTGTTGTTGTTGTTGTAGTTAATCTAATACAAATTCACGGGGGGATCTGAAACCGCAGAACTCCCCCTCTCCCCAGCAGCTAGTCCCCTGAATCTTACAAAAGGCAAAAACATGTTGGAATCGCCACGGGACAGCCGTTTGGGCCGGCGAACCACGCGCCTGCTTTCTCAAAGCACCGCGGGAGCGCTGTTGCTTCAGAGCGGGGCGCCTCTCTCAGGCCCCGCCCTCTCCCCCCTCCACCCAATTTCAGATCGCCCTTCAGACTGTCTCGGCAGCCGGGGGGCGCTGTGGTCTGATTAGCCGCAGCAAGGCGAGTAAATAAATAGTGACTAACAGTCTAGCGCTGGCACTTCTCGCTAGCGCTTTCAGACCAGTTCTGCTGCATGCCAGCGAAAACAATTACCACTGGAACACGGATCTTCCTCCAGGCTCGTAAGGCTGATACCAAACTCTTGCCAGCGTACACACCCTATCTCTACCCCCACGCTCTCTCGTTCCCTCTCTCCACCTCCCTCCCCCTTTCTCCATCTCACCCCCCTCCCCCCATCTTCGCTCTCTCCTCTCCCTTTTTAATTTCAGTTTATTTTTTACTTTTCATTCCAAGAAAGAGATTGCGCTGTCTATAAAAAAAGGGGAGGAGTCGTGTGTGAGGACGGGAGGCGAAGCTCGGCGGCCTGGTTCGGTGAGTGACACGGAGGTGTCAGAGGTGGAGCGACTCTCAGGGTGTGGGTACCTTTCGGCCCCTTTCCGGGGGCGGGCTCCACGGTGCTGCGACTCCACACAAGCATGATGCCCCCCGAATCGCCCGTCAGGACGTCCCCGTTACTGAGGAAGGCCAGGCACTGCACAAACTTGGGCTTCTCGTATTTCTGCGGAGGCAATGACAGAAACACAGAGAGACAGAGGTGGGAACTTGAGAGAGGTATTTTAGTAATTAATGCTGACGTCAGGGTTTGACTATGTGGCTTCTTTTCATGTTTGGCTCTCATTGGTTGTCACATTGGCAGTGTGTCTGCAATTAAGTTCTTGCCAATAAAAGACTGGAGTCTACTGCATAAAAGCATGGATGTGAAAGTGTGGTTGCATGCATGCATGCATGCATATGTACATACATGTGAGAGTATGTATGCAGGCATGCGTGTGTGTGTTTGTGTGTTTGTGTGCGCAGGTAGGTGTGTGTGTGTGTGTATGTGTGTGTGTGCGCATGTATGTATGTGTGTGTGTGTGTGTGTGTTTGTGTGCGCAGGTAGGTGTGTGTGTGTGTATGTGTGTGTGTGTCTGTGTGTGTGTGTGCAGTGCGTGCGTGCGTGCGTGCATGCGTGTGTGTGCATGCGTGCGTGTGTGTGTGTGTCTGTGTGTGTGTGTGCGTGCGTGCGTGCGTGCGTGCATGCGTGTGTGTGCATGCGTGCGTGTGTGTGTGTGTGCAGTGGTGCGTGCGTGCGCATGCGTGCGTGCGTGCGTGTGTGTGCAGTGTGTGTGCAGTGCGTGTGGTGTGTGCAGAAGATGCCTGCGTTGGTGCAGCGAGTGCGCCTGTGCAGGTTCAGTAGATGACGTGCGTGGGTTTTTGCTGCGCAGGTGACGTGCGTGTGGTGTGGTCTGTGGGGTGGAACTCCACCGCTAACACCACCTCATTGGTGCTCTGGAGGGGCGGAGCGGAAACAGAGTTACAGACAGGCGGCATCACAGCGAGGGGGGGAGAGAGAGTGTGGGCCGGGAGGGAGGGGGGTCAGAACCTCCCCCCACTCCCCACACATCACCCCACCAACTCTCTGCAATCACTCTTCTTACAGATGTTGACCTTTCTCAACTCCAGCAATCCAGGTGTCCAACTACCTGTTCCCTGGATCTTGTTCCCACACTCCTTTTCCAATTCTCCCATTCATCTTCTCCCAGATTAAATCATCCCTGTCCCCTGAACGTGTCTCTGTAGCCTCCTGTCATTCCCCTTCTCAAGGACCCACCCCTCAGTCATCCAGAACTACAGCCCTCTCTCTTTTCTCCTCTTTCTCTCTAAAACCCATGGAATGTAGTAGTTTGAATGAGCTACGAACAGGATGGCAGACCTTTCCATCTTCCAGCGCAGGCTGAAGAGCCACCGTATCAGACCATATATGTCTTCCCTGACCCTCTCCTATGTCCAATCGTACTGTCTGGATTTCTTTATGATATAATAAAGTTATAGGTATAGCAGCACAAAAATAGTTTCGCAGTGACAAGGTATTTACTTTTGTTTAAATTATTGTTTGCTGGATTGTTGAATACACTTTTGTAATGATTAGAAAGGAGCCTCGGTTTCTTCCTGGTGTTATGGCACGTTTGTGCATCTGCTAAGTGATAGTAATATAATGCAATGTCACCCTCGGGGCTCGAACCTTAATCTCAGCAATCTTGGATTTCTTCTGCCAGTCCCAGATGGTTAGCATGTGCTCATTAGAGTCATCGATCACCCCCAGGTGGGTACCCATGTCCTGTCAAAAATATGACATGCAATATTTCAATGACTTAAAAAAAAGACATCGGAATTTGCTGAGAGGGAGGGGGAGAGGGAAAGAGAGAATGAGAAATATACTTGTGTGTGGTCATGTCTATATAGCACATTTGAATCAGAATTTTTATTCGAGAGAGGGAGAGAAAAAGAGTGAGAGAGAATGAGAGAAAGAGAGAGTGCGAGAGGGAGAGAAAGCGCTAGAGAGCGAAGGGGAGAGAGAGAAAAGGGAGACTGTAAACACTGTAAAATACTGCTGATTAGAAACACTGTGAGGCATTTGGCAGCCAGGTGAGGCCTCTGTCCAAACAGCGCGTTCACAGCGTGGAGGTCCAGAGCCCCACAAACTGCACCACTGCTCCCGTGTATCAGGCCACGGGCCTTAAAAGAGCAAAAACAAATAACATGCCTTCCCCTCAGCCGTCAGGAAGGGGGCTCCGGTCGATTGGTGTGGGGGAACGGAATGGTGGCGTTACCGCCCCGGACCCAGGCGGGCGCATTTAACGCCCGCTGTGCTGTCTGAGCAGTGAGGAGGAGGAGGAAGGTGCGGGAGGAAGGATGAGGAAGGATGGGGGGGGACTCACAGCTTTGGAGAAGCAGAGCGACCCGACGCCCCTCTCGAAGGTGCCCAGCCCGATGACCTGCAGGGTGGACAGGCTGACCGAGTCCCACACCCTGACGTGGGGCTGGAGAGGCTGGGGGAAGGGGAGGGGGAGTGGGGTTAATATTCCCTGCTTCTCATCACATGCATCAAAGACAGCAGTAAAGACAGCAGTAATGTGGCAAAGGTTTTAGAGAACTGGCAGACATCAGCTTATCACCTTTTCGTCTCGTATATAATTAACAATACTTAATTTTTCACTATAGGGTGTCCTGTTGTGAAATATAAGATTTTCTCAAAATGTCCAATGGGAGAAAACACTTAAGCCGGAGTAGAAGTTGATTTTAGGGGTTCATATGAATCTGGGTAATTATATAAGTCGTTTTTTCTGTTATATACATTTGAGCCAGTCTGTAGTGTAACACTGTGATGTACCCTAAGGCTGAGCAAAGCCCTCAGTCTTTACTCATACACAATGCTCACATATTTTTCGCCCAGAATTTCCATCACCCGTCTGCTCAAGCGTGCATTCATCTGGGGTGACCAACGCGGTTACAGGAACTGGGCTCATAACCGCTAGGTTCAGGTTTCAAACCCGTGGCACGAGATGCCGTAGCACCACTGAGTAAAACATTTTCAAAATCCATGAAATATCCCCACCGTGGGCAATGTGCAAGATCACATTAAAAATAATTATATTTCAACTTAATCTTTATGAATTAGACCAAACTAAAACATATTTATCAGCTAATATTGTAAGTCACACTGTACAATGTAATGTGATTTAGCTGATCTCATTCACATTTTAGACATTTTCCGACATTCAGCAGAAGGGCTTATCCACAGCAACTCACACAGATTATATTCTTCACACAAAATCCATTCATTAGCTGGATATCCACTGAAGAAACTTGGGTTAAGTACTCAAGGGTACAAAAGCAGTGCCCCAAATGGGAAACAAAACCCCCCAACCTTGGCGGTGATAGCCCAGCTTCAGTATTAATGCTGAATATGCAGTTTGTGAAAACACATATGGTGCACGTAGTCTCCTTCCTGGCAGCTCTTGCTAAATGCATCATGGTGTCATGAGTCCTGAACAGTCCAGTTTGTTGCACAACACACGCGGTGACATGCATGTGCACGCACGCACACTCCCGCACACACCGGTTGTGCAACACACATACACACGCACACACCGTGCCTATTGTGTTCCCTCCGTAAGTGCACACGCCACAGCCAGCATCCCTGTCATTTCAGCAGCAGGCTAGTGGCGCAGGGCCAAGCTAGCTGCATGGGGTGGGGTGTCGGGAGAGCGCAGCTCTCTCTAAAACCTGTTTAACGCCACCGTGGGTGTGTCTCGCCGGGTTTGGCGGCGTGAAAGCTGGGATAACCCAGGATAATTTGGGGGGGGGGGTGGTGGGGGCTCACCCGGCCGTCCTTGTCCACCCCAGCGAGCTGTCCCGTGGCGATGCGGATCTTATCTGGGTGGATGGCCAGACTGCAGCGGGCACAGGCAGGGACAGGACACACAGGAAGGAGGGGAGAAAAGGTTCTCAGTGAAAGAAAGACAGGGTGATGTACACATTCACAGGTAAAAATAAATATGTTCAGTGTAAAATGGTTATTAGGTCACGAGGTCATTAATATCTCCATTTTCACCGAGGGCACAGAGGCAGAGACTGTTGGCGTAGTTAGATAATGGAAGGCCAGAATGGACAAATCCATTTTAAATATCACTTTGCAACTGAGACAAGGCCCCTCCCCCGGTAATTATAGATCCACTAATTGGGGTCACTGATGTGATATAGTAGCCCTGGCTATTTGTTCCTCTCCCGGCTATGAGTTCCAGGCTACGTGACTGAGAGCGACGCACCATTTGACGCAGTCTGTGTGTCCCAGGTAGTGGCGCTGCGTCCGCTCCTCGTAGTTGAAGAGCACGACCACGGAGGCGATGAAGTACACGATCTCTCCCGTGGGCAGCAGGTACACGTTCGCCCTGCAGTCGCGGCCCTTGTAGCCGTACCTGAGCCACAGAGTCAAGGAGCACAACAAACACACACTCACACACACGCACACCCACCCACCCACACATGTACTTGCACACACACAAAGAGAGAGAGAGAGCCAGAGCCAGAGCCAGAGTCAGAGATGGCTTGGCAGTATTCACTGTGTTGCACTAACGTGTAAGTTGATTAAAAGAGGGGAGAAATAAAGAAGGAAGATTGAGCCCAGGCAAACAGAGCAGTGAACGCTGAACACACAGAAGCCAGTTAGGCAGGCACTGTTACTCCCCCACTGTTAGCTCAGCAACGGTACATCAATAGTCCCCAGCCAAGGCCTGCGGGGGGGGGGGGGGGGGGGGGGGCAGTGGGGGGCAGGGGAGAGGTGCGCCTTGAACCACCAGAGGAAGGGAGGACCCACATCCACAGGATCTGCTCCCCACACAGCCAACCAGGAAGCAGCGCGGCGATGGGGAGAGGAAGTGCAGCATGACGGTCAGCCCAGGACGCAGACAGGACAAACACGCCGGCGGACAGAAGTGCAGACAGCCAAGACAAACACACAGAGAGACAGACAGGACAGATATGCTGCTGCACAGTCAGACAGACAGACAGAGACAAACAGACAGACAGACAGAGACAGACAGGCAGGCATACAGACAGACAGACATATTTGCGGCAGAAAAATATCCAAAAGGCAAATTAAACAGATGGACCAACGGACAGACGTAAATGAAGAAGTGCAGGCAAGCAGGTCACAGAATGGAAACAGCACCCCCCACTGGACATGCCAGAGAAGGATACACCCACTCCAGCTTCAGCCTCTCGGACGGCAGCTCGGTCCGCACATCCTCGTAGTTCTCCACGTTGGACGGGATGAACATGGTGATGGGCCGCCCCCGCATGAACATCTTAATGTAGTCACCCTCTGAGGAGAGAGAGGAGCCATTACACCTCCCCAAAACCTCTATCACACCCCCCACCTCATCTTAATGTAGTCACCCTCTGAGGAGAGAGAGGAGCCATTACACCTCCCCAAAACCTCTATCACACCCCCCACCTCATCTTAATGTAGTCACCCTCTGAGGAGAGAGAGGAGCCATTACATCTCCCCAAAACCTCTATCACACCCCCCACCTCATCTTAATGTAGTCACCCTCTGAGGAGAGAGAGGAGCCATTACATCTCCCCAAAAGGCCTATCACACCCCTAACCTCCTCTTAATGTTGCCCCCCCCCCCCCCAAGGAAAGCAGGAAAGGGAGGGAGGGAGAGGAAGATTGAGGCCCCGCAGTGAGTAGGCCAGCTCAGCCCGCATCATACAGACCAGCGCAGACGGACAGACAGACACACAGCGAGCACCGTGCGAAGGGGCTGGAACGGAAACAAGCAGGAGGCGTGTGGAGGAAGAAGAGGAGATGGAAAAGGAGAAGGAGAAGGAGGAAGCTTGGGTTTCAGTGGCAGGGACTGCTGCAATGTGTTTTCCTCAATTCCTGTCCATTCCCCAAAACAGGACCAGGACGTATGCTGAGGGTAAAGGGAGCAGCAGGGATTCTGTGCACCTCTACAACAGTGATATTCACTTGTCCTAGGAGAGCCGCAGGGCTTTTCACCTTAACAACCATCAAGCAAAACAGGTTCAGGAACTGATTGATTAAAAACTAAGAAGGGAAAACTTCTCACCCTTCCGCTCAACTGAAGGACAAAGTGAACATCACTGCTCTGCACCCACACAGCAGGGTGAACGAGCACCACGCCCTGAAGGGGGGGCGGAGCTAACAGAGTCTGAGGGACAGGACCCGTGTCTCTTTGCCATGAGAAAACAGCACTTAAAATTCCTCTCAAAAGAGGCTCTCTGAACAAGTTTATTAAGTTTACGATTCTACGCACAGTTACATTTCTAGCCTCTGTGCCACAGATTTTTTTAAAATACACAGCCAGAATTCATGACCATATAAATCTATATCAATAGGGAAACTCAAAGCTGGTGACTTTTTTGTGGGCTGTCATGTGATATAATTGTGTGAAAAGCTAGGCTCCATAAGGTTGAAGATTCCATTTTATTTGGGACATTCCTATTGCAACACTGGGCAATTACTTGTGAATTTCTTACTTGCGAACCTTTAAATCAGCAAGCCGCGTTTCCAGTAATGTGACAGTGACGTGCACTGGCCAGACAAAAAATGTCTTTGGCATGCCAATAAAGACATTCGAATTGAATTGAGACATTGAAAGAATGAGGGAGGGGAGGGAGAGAGGGGGAAAGAGAGAGGAAGAGAGCGAGAGTGGTAGCAGCTCAAAGCAGACAGCAGGCAAGCGCTCCCTTTGTAGCTCTCGCCACCCTCCCGATGGAATCTTACCTTGGCTGTTTTTCTCTCGGGTCGACATTTTGGCTGGTTATGAGACAGAAATAAAATCATTCAACACAAATGAGTGAAACGCTGAATGGAAATGAACGTGGAAATGACAACACGAAAACAGAAACGATCAGAAGTAAGTGTGGGGTATCAGGGATCTAACGAGCATTCAACAAAGCAAACGTTTGCTAGTTAGTGAATGTAGTCACTCTTTTCTGTTAGTCACAAATGCTTATTGATACCTTCTGCTTAACAACCTGAAGGCCAAAACTGCATAAGCCCTAAGTGCTGTGAGGGCTCTCTGTTCTGGCTCTGAACCCACTGAACTAGAATCCTTCTAGATCCAGAAAAGCCCAGGGCATCACTGGAGCCTATGGTACTGTACCACGGATAACAACCATTTGGCTCAACTCGGTAAACATACAGACCCACTCTGATATAATATGTGACAATGTTTTAGCATGCATCCATAAGAAACGTCAATATTTTAGCCCATAACCCTGAAATATGCCAATGTTTTAGCATCTAACTCTTTGGTTTACTATTATTCATATTATAACTTACCTTGGGTGGGAACTGAGTCTTTGTGCCTGGAAAAGAGTCAGAAACCAGGGGAAAGTGAGTGTGAGCCACATACTACATGACTAATTGAGTCAAATTTGATTCATCATGTAACATTTTTGTACGTGGATACCCTGGTAGGCCCACACCACCGCACAGAAGACGAACGAGCCTTAAAAACATAGTAGACTGCAACATGGTGCACTGTGTTCCCTCTATAGTGAATCATAGCAGACGTTCAAAAAGTTTGTGGTCGTTGCATATACGGCAGTATGATGAAAGTTAATGCTAGTCAGATGTATTGAGGTTTGGCTCCGTGTAAATGTTATGGTAGTGATTTAAGGTCATTCTGCTTTCATAATTGAAGTCAATGGCACATGTTCCCTTCAGCATGAAACAAGCTAGCTGTTAATACACTTTTATTTCAGAAACCTTCCTGACCATAGTTCATATTGCCCAAGATTCTGTGTGTTCTGTAACTGTGTATTCAAAACATTATACTGTATCAGAGTTGAATGTTGCAAGAAATGTTGAAATTCAGTTAAAAAATAATTAAATTAATCTGTTTAGGAAAATGCTCCTCAACAAATCAGCCAATGTTGGTTTACAATGTATTCCATTTTTCAGCAGGTGAGAGGCTGCTAATCTCCTCCTCCATTTATCCGGACAAAAAGGGAAAAGAACAAAATAAAAACAAAAGGAATCAGAAAAATGTGGTGGGGACCCCAAGAGGGATTAGGAGAGTGGGGTTCAGCTCGGTTCAGCACGGGGCAGCTGTGCGTCCAACAAGATAAAACAAAGTTTTGGAACACGGACACACTTCTGGCGGGACGCCCGTTTATTGAGAAACTCGGCATGACGAACCGCGGTGATTATGCGTGATGGGAATCTCTGGAGGGAGGCCAACGTCTGTCACCGAGACACTGATTCACCCCCCCCACCCCCCCACCCCCCTACCCCCCGCGGGGAAGATTCGGCGACTGCGTCAGCGCAGGCCGCAGAGGAAGTCATGCTCACTGGAGCGTGCTGCCAGGAAGGAGGCAGGGCTCTCTCTCCCCTAAAAATCAGCACCCCCGTGGCCAGTGCGGACCCCAGGACAACCATCTCTTCTGAGCCACATCATCACCCGCGTGCCCTGTATCAGGAGAGGGCAATTCCACTCCTATAGGGCCAGTGTGTGTGCAGGCTTTGTGTTCACCAATCGCCCCGGCTCAATTAGCTAATCAGCCGTGCCAATTAGCACGTCAAGAAAGGCAGCATGAAAACGGCCAGGCTAATTAAATAATCAAGAGAGCGAACGGGCATGAAACCCAGAAACAGGCGGCCCTTCTTTGGGCCCCCGAACACTCTACTCAGAAGGACGGACGGACAGGTGGACGGACGGAGGAGAAGAGAAGAAGGGCACTCACTTCTCAGCGTTCTTCGCCACCTTGGCCAGCAGCTTGGACGTGGAGGCCGCCTTCACCAGCTTGTTCCTGCTCTCCTCCCCGCCGTCCCACGTGCTGCTCTGGGACCGCTCCATCCCGGAGCCCCGCTTGGTGCTCTGGGCCCTGCTTCGGCCACAACAGAGAGGGGAGGGAGCGTCACACACAGCCGCTCAGACAGAGGGAGCGCACGCTCGCCACACAGAGCCACAGGGGAGAGAGAGTCACACAGAATAAAAGAGGACAAAAGGAGGAAGAGTGGTAATGCTGTGCGAGGTTCACTGAGGCCATTTTTAAATTAACACTGAAAGTCCACCAAAAATCTGAACTGAAAGCCTGCTCAAAAGCTCATTATCAAATGTGTAATTCATCTTATTTATGCTTTTGTAGCTGTCCTTCTACTAGGGACAACTATTTCAACGGTTTATATTCATATTTCATCCACATATAGAGCCGAATCATATCTAAAAACGCCCTGTTATCCAACAACTGTGGCAAATGGCCCCAGCAGTTTTTCAATGTCTCCACAAACACATTCCACACCTCCTGCAGGTCATGTTGACCAGAAATGCATCAGAGAGAGGGAGAGAGAATGAGAGATGGATAGAGAGAGAGAGAGCGAGAGAGAGATAGCATCCCTCTACAAGGCACACGAGTGAGTGAGCACACAATCCGGCGAAAAGACCCAAGCACACGGCAGGCAGGGAAAGGCATTCCCCTGCCGTGGGTTAGTAGATCTGGGCCGAGGAGAACACGGGGCCCCAGGCTTCAGGAGAAAAAAACAGGCCGCACAGTTTAGCATCACACAACATTAACGAGAGAGGTGGAGAAGCAGAAAGGGAAGATGGGGTAGGGGGGAGAGGAGGGAAGGAGAGAAACGCGAGCAGAGTAAGGAGCCAAACGAGCGAGACGATAGTCCTCACGCGAGGCTGTGAGGAGGAGAAAGCGTTAATAGCGGTCACACGCGCTCAGTGCTCAGGATCACTTCTGGACTGGGACTGCCCGCTGACCGGGGGCGCAAACTGAGGGGCAGAGGGGGCAGGAAACCCAGTCTGGAACACAGTTCCACCTACTCTCTCTCTCTCTCTCTCTCTCTCTCTCTCTCTCTCTCTCTCTATCTCTCTCTCTCTCTCTCTCTCTCTCTCTCTCTCTCTCTCTCTCTCTCTCTCTCTCTCTCTCTCTCTCTCTCTCTCTCTCTCTCTCTCTCTCTCTCTCTCTCTCTCTCTCTCTCTCTCTCTGTCTCTCTGTCTCTCTGTCTCTCTCTCTCCCTCTCTCTCTCCCTCTCTCTCTCCCTCTCTCTCTCCCTCTCTCCTTTTCCCTCTCTCCCTTTCCCTGAGCGGGCCGGCCGTGGTGGTCGAGCGGACTCAGAGGAGAGGAAGGGACCCAGACGTCCTATATCTGGGGAGGTCAGCGGTCACAGCTGAGTGGGCCGAACGGGAATTCAGCAGGAAGCCAGACTTCGCAGAAGTGATCCAGACCACAGAGGGGCGGGCTGGGGGGCCCAGAGCACACAGCACACAGCCCGCAGGGAGCCACAACCGGGGGGAGGGCGAGCTGAGCCCCCGCCTGCAGACCCAGCAGCCCTACTGTTCTGGAGTCAGGGCTGAAATGCTTCACACTGTGGGGGGTGTGTGTGTGTGTGTGTGTGTGTGTGTGTGTGTGTGAGTGTATGTGAGATGAGGCCATAAGGAGGCAGAGGAACAGGAGGATTTATGGAAAAATGAGAATAAGAGGGGATGTGGGTAAAAGAAGGTGAGAGAGAAGAGGTGGAGAAGGCGAAAGGATGGTCTTATCGGATGTAAGGGTTTTACAGGACTATATTTGCGTATGTGTATGCAGGCTAACGTGCGGGGCCTAGTTTCCTTCTTAGGCTAGTTTACACTGAGTAACAGTTCAGATTCACCCAGTGAGGTCCCAGGTCTGGCCTTGGAAACCACACCCAGCCTCACACAGAAGCTGGTTGGCTGGTTGGTTGGTAGGTTGGTTTCAGACAGGGCTCCTTTAGAACCACAGTGATTGAGAGGCATTCAGGCTGCAGTGGATAAATGAGGACATGCAGAGCAGAACAAGGGGCATCTGCATTGCATTATGGACCCCTGCTGTGAGACAGCTCCAGTTTCCCCTGCTATACAGCAAAGGCACACAGACTGACAGGTTGTCTGAAGAAGGACTAGTCATAACCCACAGATTTACCGGAGTGCTTGGTTAGCGCTTGCTCCTGTACTGCACCTGAGTGTGCGTGCCTGTGTGTGTGTGTGTGCGTCTGTGAGATCTGGACCTCAGAGAGAAGTAGGTTAAGATGGGGGGGGGGGTGTTGGCGGGAGGGTTAAGCAGGTGGGTTAGATTTGGGGGCGTGTGGGTGTGTGTTGGAAAGCATTCCAGCCCTTCGTCCATAGCGGGGCAGCCCAGCCCCCTGGCATGCGGGTGGGCGCTGAAGGAACCTTTTGGCTGGAGAGGAGCTCTTGTTCTCCTGGGACTGTCTTTGCGACTGAGGGGGGTGGGGGGAGGGGGGGTGGTGGGAGGGGGACGGCGCTTGGGGGCTGGCAGGGCATTTATCGTTAGCCTGCGGCTCCTCCTTCTCCTTGATCCCCTCCATCTGCGGCTTCTCCTTCTTTTTCTCTGGACCGCTGCAATACAACCAGGGGGTTAGCAAGGGGCACAGTCATGAAAACCTAACACGCTGGAACAGGGGGACCCCAAAACACACAGACACAGAGGGACCGCAAACACACAAACACAGAGGGAACCCCAAAACACAAAGGGTTGACCCTGAAAGACACAGGGAGAGAAGGAGCTCCTAACACAGAGAGAGGAGGAATCTAAAACACACGGAGAAGGCATACATAAAAACACACAAGGGAATGGGAGGGGAAAAGAAGGAGGATTCAAAGCAACAGGGAGAAACAGGAACCAAAAACTGGGGAGATAGTTTATCTCAAAACTCTGAGAGAGGAGGGGAGAGAGAGAACTCCAAAACACAAGGGAGGGGTCATCCCTCTGAAACAACACACGGGTTCACAGAACGCCTGGCTCACAGAAGTTATTCTGGGCAGAAATCACTTTATCAGTGCAGGTTTCCAACCCGCGTGCACTCATCAGACACAGACCTATGGACACTGGTGCACATGTATATGCGGATAAGACCCCCCAGCACTTCATATGAAAAACACAACTGTAGCACAGCGTGGCTGTGAGCTTATCATTAATAAAAACCAAGCAAGTCCTCTGCATGGTGCAGCCGTAGTTGGCACTTCCTGAAAACAAGTACAAGTCATGTTTCGTAATACATGAAGAAAAAGGCTTAACTATATGATTGAATCTGAATGTCTAAATCCCTGAATGATTCACATTCCTGTGGTTTTTCCACATTGAATCGTCAGGCTGCAATGAAGAAAGGGAACATTTGTGATCCGCACATATGCAAACACTGGTTTTCTGCCAGAGATTAGATTAACACTTCAAAACCAAACCCTGTGACAGTTCTGCCATTCACAAAGAAACTCATTGGACAGGAGTCAATGGGTCCACTGGGGAGTCAAATTGCTTCATGAAACAATATACAGTATTATGGTGTGTGTGCATGTGTGTGTGTGTGTGTGTGTGTGCGTGCGTGCGTGTGTGGGTGTGCGTCCACGTGCGTGCGTGTGTGTCTGTGTGTTTATTTTATATAGGCGAGCGTATCTGTTTCCGTGTGGATGTGAGTGTCAATGCGTACATGAGCCACTGTGTTTCTGCGGACGCGTGCAGGTGTTTGCATGTACCAGTGTGTGTGTGTGTGTGTGTGTGTGTGTGCGCATCTGTATAATGCTTGTGTTTAAGTATATCTGCATCAATGTGTGCGTGTGTCTGTGTCATAAGTATGCATACGAATGCATATGTGCAAACGTGTCTGTGTGCAAGCTTGTCCGTGTGCTAGCTTGTCTTTGTGCTAGAATGTCCGTGTGCTTGTCCGCCGGTACCTCTTGGCTGCAGAGGAGAGGGTCTCCTTCCTGGTGACGGACGCAGAGGGGCCGTCTCTGTGACTGGGCTTGCGGCTGCTGGAGCTGCCGTTAGAAATGCAGGACATGGAGTAGGCCTCGCGCAGCGGGTTCTGTCCTGCAGGGGGCGAGAGAGAGAGAGAGAGAGTCAGGAGAGACGCGAAGTTCCGTTTCCCTGACTGTCCCACTCACAAACTATCACACAATACACTCATACAAATCTGAGACTTTGGCGGTAATACGCTGATAAATACAGACCGTCCCCGGTGAGGCCTGCTCACCCGTGGGGGCCTGGCATGCTCTTGTGGAGAGATAATGCCGCAGTACCCCCCAGAAAGGGAACCCTGGCATGGGGGGTGGATTTAAGCCAGTACCTGTGCCAGGGCAGCAATATGCCACATCTCGGGTACAGGGTACAGCTGGCATTTTTAGCTGGCACCTTAACTGTCCGAGCCGCCCAGGACTTTAAAGGAGGTTCTGGATGAAGGCTTTTTAAGGGTGTGCATATTCCTTCACCGCGCATTCGAAAAACGGGCATCTGACATTGGCAACGTCCAAGCAACTCCTGCTTTTTTTTTTATTTTTCTATTAACTGCTAATGGAGTGCTAACTGACTGCTAGCACATAGTGTTTTCCATGTAATAGGAAGTCAAGTTCCTGAGAAGTTTCCCAGCAGCGCCGCTCTTCCTTTGTATGGTCACGGTGTGAATGAGCAGCACTGATGCCAAACAGACAGCCCTGCTCCTGCCAAAGCTCAGCCAGTCTCAGCGCACAGACAGGCTCTCCATGCTACAGGCCTCAGCCACCTCCCTCTCCGCTGCGATTGGTTAGTCCAGCTGCCCTGTCATTTGTCCCTGTTTTATATTGGGAGCACTTGTGCTGATGATCACCCAGCAGCACCAGTTAGGCTATACCTAGAGGGTGTGCAGACAAACGTTTCTGAAATGTCCCAAACTTGTGTGGTGGGGCCCCAAGTTGGTCAGGTGCTCAAAAATGCACAAAGGCAATTATAGATTCCCTTTTCAATCATCTCACACTGACTGGCCCATGTTGTCCAGATCCTCGCACCATTCAAATCTCAAAAACTGGATGAGACATCGGACAATAAGGTAAAATCATGGTACAATAATAGCCTCAGCTCAGTTCATGGAGTTCCCCAGAGCACTGGATCAGGTTTAATCCTTCTATACTGTCGTAGACCAATACACAATATCAAATACACACAATCCCATCTTGCTCTGCTTCCTGAACAAGCTCTTGTTATCACAAGGACAACACAGGGTAAACAGTCAACTTTGATGGGCAGACAATCCCCTCAGGACACAAGGCATATGGAACGCTCCAAGTGCCTAGCTCCCCCTATGTAACCATGTGGGACTGCAGGCTGTATTCACGTGGATACGCCCAAAGTAAAATGATAAGCTACACACTGGTGCACTGAGGTCTGGAGAGGGTCATGGGAATGAGGTGGGGTGGGGGGGGGGGGGGGCAGGAGCAGTTCACAGGGAGCCGAACAAGAACAAAAGGAAGGATTAATGAGCGCAGACTCCCTGCTAGCCTCGACCCAGCAGACCAGGTAATTGGATAAGGAGGCGAGGAGATTAACGGCGGCAGGGCTCGTCGCAGAGATAACCGATTTAAGTTTCGGGTCAGCAGCGGACACCACGGAAGAACACACGCTAATCGAGACAAATCCCAAGAGCACACGCACTGATAAAATCGCATTTAAGATGACGCACGCACACGAGCACACACGCGCACACACACACAGAAAACCTAACTGCTGAGAGTAACCACTAATAAAACCACATCACAAACGAGACCCAGTTATAAACATCTGTCATACAGTAAATGACACACAGTCAAAAAAAAAAAAAAAAAAAGTCCAATTACAGCACTGAGGCTGAAAACGTTGGTGGCTGAAGGCTGCTGGCTGAACCGCTGAACTGCAGCCGCACAGCCACAGAAAGAGCCGGAACAAACCGGGTTTAAAGAGCACTGACCGCTGACACACTGCGTGCGATGAGCAGGTGCTGGGAACAGGGGAGGGCTATCCGATGTCAGGGACACACGGGTCTGTTTCATGGCTCCTTACTTCCTAGCAGGAACAAGCCAACCCAACGGCGGGCTCCGCCCAATCACACAGCTCGAGACGTGCCCGTCACCCGCCCGTGCCCCGCGTGCCCCCGCCCCACAGGAATGAGGGAGCGCGGCCTCTGTTTTGAGGATCTGCGTTCTTCCGATCTTCCTCATTACACACATCCTGCCACAGCCAGAGGCTGCAAGATGACGCCACCAGAACCTACTGACCCAGTTCTGCTTGTTCACCCACACAATTGGGACCAATTTCAACAGCTACAACAAAAATCAAACTCAATTCCATAAATCGGAATCAAAATGATTAAATGCAACAGACGGCAGTTAAAAAAAAAAAAAAAAAAACCCTCCCCGCCAAGCAGTTCTTTAGGCCCCCACTCCCTCCTGAGAGATCCCTGGGAGACAGAGAAGGGGGGTTCAGAGGGTTCGTATTAAATGCAGCTGTTTTAAGGCTCAGACTGCAGCACCCCTTCCTATCCGCAAAAACCATCCTCATCCTCATGGTGGTGGTGGGGCAGGGTGGGGTGGGGAGGGTTCCTGTGCTGTTTCTGAGGGGCGGGACTGGAGAGCTAGACTGTGGCCATGGCAACCAGAGCAGTGGGAGGGGCCTATCAGGGGTGTCACTCAGAGCGGCTACAGCAACCTCGCAGGCAGCCAGTCCTCCCCTGAGCTCCGCAAAGCCACAGGAAACAGAGTTCATCCGCCTTCCCAGAGATGACGCACAGCCAAGCAACCCCTTCACCACCACCCTCAAACCCCACCCCCACCCACACACCAGGGTTTATGCTCAGACTCCATACAACACCGATCAAATTCCTACCCAGGCGAGAGAGAGAGAGAGAGAGAAATGGATGGGGGGAAAAGAGGCAGAGGGAGGAAAAGAGTGCAAGGAGGAATAAGAATCTAAAATAAGGGTCAAGAGAAGGACAAAGAGGAGAGAGAGAGGGGAAGAGAGAAAAGGAGAAGTTGAGCAGTAGAGAAAGCAAGATGAGGGAGAAAGACAGAGAGGAGAAACATAGATGGAGGAAGTGAAGGGGAGAGACACAGAGGTGGAGAAGCCTGGGAAAGAGAGATAGAGACGAAGCGGTAGAGGAAGAGGGGACTGAGAGAGGTGGAGGAGTTCTCTCAGAGCAGATAGGGGAGAGTAAATCAATGCCTGAGGAACAGGAAGAGGCCCGATTTGGGGTGGGTGGGGGGGAGGGTGGGGGTGGTGGGGTGTCAGAGTCTCTCTCTGCAGAGGCTGCGCCTGCAGGCCTGCCATGCGATCGCAGGGCTTCCTGTTCACTTCCTGAGGAGCACGTGCTTCTTCTGCAGCGCAGCCTCAGACGCCAGGCAGGCAAGGCAGTCCTTCAGAAAGGACAGAGCCGTGCTCAAAATAACCCTCAGACCCGACGGGGGTCAGTCACCTGGCAACCACAACTGCTGAGTAACGTGTGTAGCGGGGAGGGAGTGGGGGGGGCAGGCCAGTGCCCTGGAGATGGAATTAACCGATGGGTGATGTCATAATGAGCTAAAGGAGGTGGCTAAAGCGAGCTGGTCCAGGAGAGAGTTGAGGACGGACTCAGGGCGAGAGATGAGGAAACGCTCTTCCTCACGCAGGGGAGGAGGGTGGCGTGCCTGGGCTGAGCCCGTTGGGACTGAGACGCAGGGCCGCAGCGGGCAGTGTGGTCTCCAGACGGGCAGCGTGACGCAGCGTTAGCGTGCAGGACCGGGGGAGGGGTCGCTGGGGGACGCGGTACTGCAGCAGCGGCAGCGGAAAAATTGGAGCGCTCGCTCTCGCTCCCTGTGCCCGTGGGCGTGAAGCGCGCTTTTATCGCCCGGGGAAGGGAGGCCGGGGGGGGAGGCGGAGAGCGTAACGGCAGCCTGCGGATTCCCGGCAGCACCGCCACAGGAATGCCCAGCTCCTGTCTGCCCGACCGCGTGGCCCCAAGGCACCCAGGCCCCACAGCCCCACAGCCCTACGGCCCCACGGCCCCAAGGCCCCGAGACCCCGCTCCGCTTTTATCAGGAGAGGGAAAAATGCGCCGACCGCAAATGGACCGCAGTGCTTTCCACAGCTGCACCTGGACCGTGAGACCGCACACTCACAAAGATGGGGGGAGAGAGAGAGAGAGAGAGAGAGAGAGAGAGGGAGAGAGGGAGAGAGGGAGAGAGAGAGAGAGAGAGAGAGAGAGGAAAAGAAAAATAATCTGCCCTCTTCAAGAGGCGCCCTACACACTGGAAGTGCAAACGCATCTGCACACACACACACAAGCACACAAACACACACACACTCAAACAAGCATACTCACGCACGCACACCCACATGCACACATACACGCATGCGCACACGCACACACATGCACTCATACTCAAACACACACATATACATACACACGCAGAGCAGTTCTGAATGGAAACGTTTAGCGCTAAGACTCCAGGTTGGACTGAAACTATTAACAGATCCTGTGATTGGCCCAGTTCCTGCACTTCCTGCATGTAAACAGAAGTCGGATCACTTGGGGGGGGGGGGGGGGGGTTGGGAGCAGAACCTGAATGACCTGAAACAGCCAGCCTGCGGCCAGAACACGGCTGACACATACTGCACGCAGACACACACACACACGTACACTGCACGCAGACACACACACACACGTACACTACACACAGACAAACACACACACACACATACTGCACGCAGACACACACACACACGTATACTGTACACAGACAAACACACACACACACATACTGCACGCAGACACACACACACGTACACTACACACAGACAAACAGACAAACACACATACTGCACACAAACACACTTTTTTGTCTGTTGCCTTGCTACTCTGTAAAGTGTCTTTGTGACATTTCTCTGTAAAAAGCACTATACAAATTGAATTGAATTGAACACACCGCACACACTGCATACAGATACACACATATACACACTCACTACACCCACACGCTACACACACACACACAAACAGACACATACACTGCACACAGACAGACTGCACACACAAAAGTTGTGCTGGGCCCAGTGCTACAGGGGGTGTAGTGGTCAATAATACCAGCTGTGTAGCAGGCAGTGGTGTTGGGTCCGTGGTCTCTGTGGTTCAGGGCTCAATGGTATAACAGCCAGTAGTACTACCAGCAGTGTAGGAGTCAGTGGCATACAAGCCAGCAGTATAGGAGTCAGTACAGGTCAGTGATGTAGAGGTCAGTAGTGTACGGGTCAGTGCTGTAGGGGTCAGTTGTGTAGCAATGGTTCCAGCACTGGAGGGGTCAGTAGTGCTCAGCAGTCACTAGTTTCTGCAGTGTACAGGTCAGCAGTGCTCAGCAGTCAGTAGTTTCTGCAGTGTACAGGTCAGCAGTGCTGAGCGGTCAGTAGTTTCTGCAGTGTACAGGTCAGCAGTGCTCAGTGGTCAGTAGTTTCTGCGGTGTACAGGTCAGCAGTGCTGAGCGGTCAGTAGTTTCTGCAGTGTACAGGTCAGCAGTGCTCAGCGGTCAGTAGTTTCTGCGGTGTACAGGTCAGCAGTGCTGAGCGGTCAGTAGTTTCTGCGGTGTACAGGTCAGCAGTGCTCAGCGGTCAGTAGTTTCTGCGGTGTACAGGTCAGCAGTGCTCAGCGGTCAGTAGTTTCTGCGGTGTACGGGTCAGCAGTGCTGAGCGCTCAGCGCTACCTTTGCCGGGGGTCTGTTTCTTGGGGGCGGTGGAGTCCTCAGAGAGGGCCAGGCGGCGCAGCACGTCGGCCAGCGCCGCTTTCATCACAGTGATCTCATCCTCCTGCTGCTGCACCCGCAGCTCCAGCGACGACAAGCGGTCCTGCACATCCGACGCACTCGCCGCCGAGATGCTGTCATCTGCAGAGAGGGACGGAGAGAGGGAGAGAGGGAGAGAGGGAGAGAGAGGGAGAAAGGGAGAGAGAGAGAGAAAGGGAGGGAGAAAGGGAGAGAGAGAGAGAGAGAGAAAGGGAGGGAGAAAGGGAGAGAAAGAGAGAGAGAGAAAGAGAGATTTTCTTTACTGTCCGCACCACTGTAAACACATATGTATCAGTCATTTAAGACTGTTCAGCGCTGTCACATACACTGAGGGGAACAACACAGTTCTATGTTTCACTGAATATTTTTTCAGTGAATTGTACATGTAAATGCTAAATGTTCAGCTACTTTCCGAAAAATGCTAGATGCTTAAAATGTTGAGCAATGCGTACACCGGCATTTAAAACCCTCAGAGCTTGTAACGACTCGTTCAGAAAGAGTACAGGTTGCAGCAATAAATCCATTTGTAATTTGACTAAATACTACCTACCCTCAAGGACACCATTTCACAATGCCTGTTTGTCCACGCATATTCCACAGATAACCGTCTGATCGTTCACCTGTACAATATACAGACTGTACATCTTGCACAATATCCGACAGACAGTCATTCTGTGGGCCTTATTTTTATTTCAGCTCTACAGCCACCACTCTTGCCCCGAGAGATTGGAAGGCTTAGACTAAATGTAAATGTAAGCTTCACATTTGCATTAAATGTAAATGATCTCTTTTTAATGTTGTGTCCATTTGTACAGTGACGTGCCCGCAACATTCCGGACTGTATCCCTAACCGCTACTTGCTAGAATGCAGCTGACTCCTGATTATTGGTCCCACTTCCCTCCCTGGAGGGATATTCTGGGCTGTTTCTGTATCGCAGTGCATTTCCAAGTGCAGCTGTGGTTTGGCTTCTGATTGGCTGGATGGGATCCGGGTAATTTGATGTTGTCGGGGGGCCCAGCGCTCAGAGTGAGGTTTAATCATTAAGGCTGCCAAACTTCCAGGATCAGGGCTAAACCAAGAGGCCTTTTCAAAACATGAAGCAAATGAGTAAAACAAATACACATACACACACACACACACGGTCAAAGAACAGGAATGAAACACACACACACACACACACACACACACACACACATGGTCAGAGGACAAGATTGAAAGATCCCTTCTCCTAAAACACACATGACATGGTGGCCCCATAGAAGTTTTAAGTGACACTACAGTAAAGCACATAACAGTGATGTTAAGGCCAAGATAAAAATATTTTACATTACTGTCCTGAGGTCAGATTTACATTACTGTCCTGAGGTCAGATTTACTTTACTGTCCTGAGGTCAGATTTACTTTACTGTCCTGGGGTCAGTTTTTCATTACTGTCCTGGGGTCCAATTTACATTGCTGTATTGGGGTCAGTTTCTGACAAGTGGTCAGGCAATCTGAGATCAGCTGTCATTAGGAGGAACGCGCCCCAAAGCAATTTACAACACAATTCTTTTTTTTCCATTTTAGAAGTGCTTGACGTCTATTTTTCTCATTACAGCAGGGTTACGCCTGTGCGGTTACTTCTGTGTTTATTCACTAGCATGACATGTTAGCCATTTATGTCATTCTGGACAATAGTGCCTGCAAAACAAATAACCAGAATTACTGTAATGTCTGAATGGGAGATGGAGGGGGGGCAAAGGTCATTTGCAAACCCGCCCCCCTTCACCGTCAGACAACTGAAAGACAATAAACAGAGTCAGAACGAGACTTGGAAGGAGACCTCGGTCTCGCCCCTCCGGAAAGCATAATAAACACTGATGAGGAAGTAACCGGAGAAAAAGGATCACAGGCCTGTTCTCCATCTGATCTCGCATTAATAAAGCCGTGCAACGAGAAATACAGTGAACAGGAGGGGGGGGAAATGGTCGCAATTATGCTTTTCAACAGACTTGCCAGGGACACCATTTAAAGCTGCACTGCCCAAGGACTCCACAACCTTGACGAAGAAGAACTTCTGCACAAGTTCAAATCTCTGCTTTCCTCTTTTAAACGGCGGCCATGACACACACTTGTGCTCATCGGGCGGCTTCCCGTCTTTTCCGCCACTGTTTCAGACTCTCGTTTCACAAGCTGTCCACTCGAGAGATTCATTCCGCAATGACTCCAGCCTCAACGCACACTGTACACTCAGAGCGCACACCAAGAGCACGAGCAGTCTACTCGGGGATTCATTCTGCAACGACTCCAGGCTCTGCACACATACTGTACACTCAGAGCACACACCAACAGCACGAGCAGTCTACTCGGGGATTCATTCTGCAACGACGCCAGGCTCCGCACACACAGTACACTCAGAGCACGGGCCAGCAGTGTCCTCGGGCCCAAACCGTCCTGACAGCGGAGTAGTGCTTTTACAAATCACTCACGCGGCGGGTTCTGGGGGCATGAACAGCAGAAACGGAGCGAAGCCCCGTGAGCCAGCACACGGAATCTGTTACGGTGGTGACTGCCTTTCACTGCGCGCGCCGTTTCATGCCAGCGGGGTTCATTAAAAAGGGGAACGAGAATCTGGGGCGGCTGCCAGCGCGAGGAGGCCACGCTAAAAAGCGCGGGCAGCGTCGGCGAGCGTGCCAGCGGGGCGGGAGGCGGGCCCCGGGGCTCCGAGCGGTAGCCGACCGCAGGGGCACGGAGCGCCCGGGGACTTCACCAACACTCTCTCTGAGTAAACACATCAAACAAAGAGTCAAACACGAGAACAAAGGGCCCTTCTGTATGCCCCACTGTGCCATAAAACCCCCCCTCTCCCCTCTCAAACAGTCATCAGGAAACCAGGGAAACTAGGCGAGCGCAGAGCCATCAACCCACTCTCAAATAGACAACCAGGAAACCAGGGAAACTAGGCGAGCACAGAGCCATCACTCCCAAACAGTCAGCCAGGGAACGAGAGAAACTGTGAGCACAGAGCAATCGACTCGCTCTCAAACAGTCAGCAAGGAAACCAGGGAAACTAGGCAAACTCAGAGGCATAAAATCCCTCCCACACGGTCAGAGATAAAGTGGAGGAAAGAAAAAGCAGAGGTCTGAAATGCTGAATGTGCTCGACTCCTCTGATAAAGCAGAACAGCAAGAGCTTTGATAAGAGTTCGGTGGGAAAGTCCCCGACAGGGAAGCCCTTTGTCTTGACTGTCCACAAGATATAATGTCTGACCCACACATATGCAAGTGTACACGCATACACACACACACACACACACACACAAACATCTCTTCAAGACACAGAGAAACGTGTGCATGCACATGTAAGGGCACATACAATCACACGCACACACACACACGTGTATACACATGTCAGTGCATGTATGCCCACACCTGCTGGAAATACTCGCACACCAGAAAATGACTGATAGCAGTGATTAATCCAAAGCCAGTTATCGGCATGAAAGGCAGTTTCTGTCTCACTATATCATGACTCCCTGAGCCTAGCCTGACTTTGACTTAAAGCAGGAGGGCTCACACTGAAGTAGTGCGTCACAAATGGCAAACACATGCAACAGAGAGAAATCATCTGAGTGTGTCAGCTCTGCATGTCTTACCATCAATCAACTTCACACCGACAATGCCGTGAAACAGTATTCTCTCCTTACTGAGTTCCCCTGTTACTGCATATCTGTCACACTGAATGGTTTCAGAAATACAGACAAAATGTAATACAAATTTTTCAAATAATGTATTACATGAATCCCTTTGTTGCCCTGTCTCTTTCTTATTGTGTGGTCATGAACACTCTTATCTGAGACCAGAGATGTCTGCAGTTCTTTGGAAGTTCTGCTGGGATCTTTTATGACTTCCTGGATGAGTTGTCGCCATGCCCTTGGAGAAACTTTGACAAGTTGGCCACTCCTGAGAAGATCTGCTACTGTTCCAAGTGTTCTTCATTTGGAGATTATGGCTCTTTCTGTGGTTCGGTGGAGTCCCAGAGCCTTGAAATGGTTTTGTAACCCTTTCCAGACTGATATATTTCAACAACTTTTTTTCTCATCTCTTCTGGAATTTCCTTTGATCGTGGCATTGTGTGCTTGTATAAATTTTGTGGTAACTAATTCAGTCAGATGGTAAAGTTCAAGGTGAGTGAGGTCTAGATTCAGCAGGGCTGGCTGCAGTCAAGCCTGGCTGTGTTCAATCAGAAGAATGTCATTATCAATTACATTTGGTTTTACATTGGTTTTTCATTAAATAATTGAAATAATTTTTAAAATTTGTTTTGTGTTTATTCAGTTTCTCTTTGTCTAATATTAAATTTTGTCGAAAGATCTGAACTCATTCAGTAGGACAAATATGCAAAAATTGAGGAAATCAGGAAGGGGGCAAATACTTTTTCAAAGCATGGTACGTACTCATACAGTACACATACACACGCTCACTTACAATCACACTCACACAGACACTACGAAGCACACACAATCACAAACACTTACAAGCTCAGCCTCATACAAACACACACACACTACAAAGTCACAAACAGAAAAGGCACACCAACGAGACGCATACACAGACACGCAAACTCAGCCACACACAGTCCCTTACAGCGGTGGCAAATCAAACGCTCGCTATGTCACACAAAGGCAGCCGAGCACGAACAAACAGACACAATCAGGCGATCGCACAAACAGCGCCGCCGCACAACTGCGTCGGTCACACACGCGTCCGCGTCGACGGCGCGAGCATGAGCGAACGTGCCCCTTCGGCCCGCCTTCTGTGGATCGCCTCGGGGCCGGGGAGAGCCACGCCACCGTCCTCACCGAAATAACAACAAACACTCAGATCTGATCAGAACATCCCTCTTTCATCTCAAGAGCCAAGGACACGCCGTG